>NW_006399955.1:3034617-3051245 GCF_000299155.1 Elephantulus edwardii
AGAAAGAAAGAAAGAAAGAAAGAAAGAAAGAAAGAAAGAAAGAAAGAAAGAAAGAAAGAAAGAAAGAAAGAAAGAAAGAAAGAAAGAAAAGAAGATAGAAGGAGTATACCCAGAAAAATTTGCTGGCACTAAAGAATTTCATTAAATATCATATGACCAAGAAACAATGGTGATGAAGGAGAAAGTTCAAGGAGCTCTGAAGGACTTGGCAGGAAACAAGTCCCCAGGAATTGATGGAATATCACCTGATTTATCTCAACAAACAGATTCAGCCTTTGACATGCTCCCATACCAAGAAATCTAGGGGAAAACTACCTGGCCAACTGACTGGAAGTGATCCATATTTATTTTTATTTTAAAAAATGGTGATCTGGTAGAGTGTTAAAATTATTGAAAAATATTACTAATATCATACACAAGCAAGATTAATATTATAAAAAATGATTGGAAGAGTACATTGACAGAACTGACAGGTGTATAAGCTGAATTTAGAAAATGCTGCGCTGTTTACCTTTATCATGTTGTGGTTCTCGAGTATTCTATATATTCTAGATATAAGTCCCTTATCAGTCATGTCATTACCAAATTTATTTTTTCTAGTCTTTGGCTTCCCTTTTACCCTGTTGGAGAAGTTTTTGGATGTGCATAGGGATTTGATTGTTAGAAGGTCCCATTCCTCTATTTTATCCTCTCCTAGTTGTAGGTTTTTGCAGGATGGAAGACCATTCATGTTGTGGATTAGTGCTTTCCTCTAATGACATTTATAATACTTGATTTTAGTCCTCGGTCCTTGATCCACTTTGAGTCGGGCTTTGAATATGTTGTGAGATGTGGGTCTTGCTTAAATTTTTTGTAGATGTTTGTTTTACCAATTTTGCCAATACCATTTGTTTAAAAGGCTGTTGTTTCCCTACTTAATTGCCTTCATCACCTTGTCAAAAATCAGTTGACCATAGGGAAATAGGCTAATTTCTTGGTTGTCAATTCTATTCCATTGATCTATATGTCTGTCATTGTACAAGTACCATGCAATCTTGACCACGAAGGGAGTATAGTAGGATTTGAATTCAGAAGCGAGATGACTCCTTCCTTGTTTCTCTCTAAGGAATATTTTGCTCATTTGTGGACTCTTATATGATAAATTCTATGGGAGATATTGCTGTCCATGGCCAAGTTAGCCAAGGATCTTAAATAAGTGTTTTTAACAGTCTCAGATGTGATTCCATTGTAGATGCAGCGGGGAATACATACATACATACATACATACATACATACATACATACATAAATTGAAATATACTGACAAAAAGCATTATGAGCAAAGATTGACTTTTTACTTGCTTCCATTTTTTTGCAAATACGAAATATCTACAAACATACAAATAAAAATAAAGAGTACCATATCAGTGTATTAGTGTTTTATCAATTATGCAAAAACATTTGACTATGTGGATCACAACAAATTGTGACTAATATTAAGATGAATGGGAATCCCAGAACATTTATTTGTGCTCATTCTCAACCTGTAACTAGACCAGGAAGCTTTTGTCTGAACAGAGCAAGTGAACACTGTGTGGTTCAAAAATCAGGAAAGGGAGTGTGCCAAGGACATATCATTTCTCCATACCTTTAAATCTATATGCATTTGGGAGGCTAAACTTTATTAAGAATGTGGCATCAGAATTGGAGGATGATTTATCAACAATCTGTATATGCAGATATCACAATCCTGCTCACCAAAACTGAGGTAGACTTGAACATTTGCTGTAGAAGATCAAAGACTACAACCTTAAATATGGATTGCATCTCAACATCAAGAAAGCAAAGATCCTCACTATTGGTCCAGTAGGAGGTATCAAGATAGATGGAAAAAAGAGTGTACTTTGTAGTGATTTTATCTTGCTCCTGCAACAATCAACACTTTTGGCATCAGCAGTCAGAAAATCAAAAGATGAGTTACACTGGGGAAGTAAGTCTACTCTTAAGGACTTCCACAGAATGTCAAAGAGCAATGATGTCAGTCTAAGGACTAAGGTGTACCTAATGCAGTTCATGGTCTTCTCAATTGTTTGCTAGGCATCTGATAACTGTACAGTGACTAAGGATGGCAGAAAAAGAATCAATGCCTTTGAGTTGTGGTGCTGGAGAAGATTATTATACATACAATGGATGGTCAAGAGAACAAACAGTTCTGTCCTGAAGATGGTGAAACCATCTTTTCTTAGAAGAAAAGATTTTTAAGCTCTGTCCCATATATTTTGAGCATGTTTCCAAGAGGGACCAGTCCCTGGAGAAGGACATCCTTCTCAAAAGGGTAAAGTGGTAGCATAGAAGAGGAAGTCCCTGGATGAGATAAATTGACATGTAACCGAGCCAATGGGGTCAGGTCTGTCAGAGGAAGTGAAATTGACACAGGACAGGACAAATTTCAGAGCCTTTATTCATAAGGTTGTTCATTGTTCACGGGTCATGGTCAGTGGGACAGGATATAACAACAATAACAATTTCTGGTAACAAAAGACATTATTTTGAGGAAATACAAAAGAAAGAGTATTTAAGACATCTATTTAAACACAATGCATTGAATTATTTTATATCTTAAATTGTATATATTATCTTCCAACCATTGAATTTTAAATTTGATGTATTTTTCTCTAGCAAATAATATAGGCTTGTATATGTATTATCATTTTGTGTTTTACCTGGTCAGAATGGCTGAATTCAACTATTAAGTATTAATTGGGGGGAAAAATAGTGTGTCCAGAGGTTAATACTTTGAAAAGTGATTTTAGGATTACTATAGAAGAAGTAATGAAAGCATCATATTTGTAATTGAAATTTTATATAAGAAAATATCAAAGAAAAAAAACAGGCAATTACTAAACAACAATAAAAAATGCAAAGACGATTCCTCTCAGTTATAGCCCACAGCTGCTCTTGCACAGCCTGGAAAATAAACTGCCTCAATTATAAACTTGGCACAAAGAATAATGTTTGTGAGTTATAATTAATGTAACTTACACAAGCTGCTTTTCTCAGCTTTACGATCAGTAACCTACAGGTGAACATAATATTCACATTTAAGATGTGGTTCATAATTTAGAGCTGATTAACATTTAATACACATAACACAAATTACTGGAACTAGTGCATTTACTTAGAATCTGAATATATTCTGAGAATAAAGACAAGTTATACATTTTAAGGTAATACCTAAGAAATGACTAATCTAGCTTTATTAATTCATTCTAGCTTGATAACTGATTTGCATATTATCAATGCAAATTTATATTACCTGGAGACATTGTACATAAGGAATTGAGCTGCCAATCTAAAGGAGGTTTGCATCTACCAGTTGCTTCCAGCAGAAAGAATCCTCTTGAGCAATTTATAGCCTCTGAAAACCCACTGAGACTCAGCTATATGTTAGTTCTGATTCTAGGGTACATAATAACAAAAAATATATATTTCTTGTGAAATTTACTATTTATATATATAAAATATTTAGAATATTAAGTTATATACGTGGTTTACTTTTAACTTTTGATAATTGTGTTCTACCTTCCAGTTGGAACAGACTTTAGACTGATCCTCCAGTGAGGTTTCAGAGGCAATAATTTGGAAGGAAAGAGATTGTATTTCTCTCCTAGAATAACTGTTGGATTGGAACCTTGTGTCTGGATTGGTTTTATAATATAAATTTGTTTTTGTTGTTGTTGTGTGCCACTGAGTAATTTGTGACTCACTGCAACCCTATGTATAGCAGTCCTGAACCCTGCTCGCTCCTGAGCAAACCTTATCATCTCTGACACATCTACCCCCTGTACAACAGTCACTGAGCTAATCCATCTTATCGAGGGTCTTCCACTCTTGTGCTGTCCATCCAACCTCCCACGTATTTTGTCTCTCTCTGAGGGCTGGTTTCTCCTTGCAACATGTCCAAAGTATGTCTGATGAAGCTTCAGAATCCTTGCCTCCAATGAACAGTCTGATTTCATCCTCTTGAGGATGAACTTGTTTGTTCTCCGTGATTAATGGTATTTATTATAATACATACAATAAAATTTATTTTTCAAGGAAATGATAAGCAATCTCCTCCTGTGCAATTTAAATCTTTGAAAACCTGCTGGATTCAGCTGAGATTACAATGATATATTTATGTATTAGAGAGCTCACTGGTGAACTAGTGTTAAGGGGTTGCCTTGCCAAACCAGAGACAAGCAGTTTGAATTCTCTAGCAACTCCATGAGAGAAAGATGAGCAACTGGAAAATCTCATCTGTGATTTATAGGTTCAGAATACATACTGACGGGTCAGTTACCATTTGATTCTAACTCAATACCACATAACACACCACCACCACCACCACACACACACACACACACACACACACTCACACATGCATGTGTATAATTTTTTTTGTTGGGTATCATTAAGTCGGAATGGACCCACCGATCCACAGCTGACCATCTGGAGGGTTTTCAAAGGCAATAAATTGCACAGGAGGAGATTGTCCTATCCTTCTCCCAAGGGACAGCTAGTGGATTTGAACCATGTGCCTCTGAGATTACAGCATAGCTTCTCTCTATATATATGGTTGTTATGTACTCGAATCACATACTTTTAGGATTACAGCATAGATTGGTACCACTAGAGCTCTATGTGTGTACAGTGTATCTACTGGGAACAATAAATTACATCTATATTAATTTACATTTGGGGTGCTTTTGTGGCTTAATGGCAAGAAGCTGTGCTGCATTTCTGAAGGCACAAGGTTCAAATCTACCAGTTATTCCAAGGGAGAATAATGGGCAACCTCCTCCTGTGTAATTAACTGCCTCTGAAAACCTGCTGGAGGGTCAGCTATGGGTTTGTTCCAACTCAAGAGTACACAACAGTAACAATAACGGGGTTTATTTAGTCAAATAAATCTTAATTCAGAAACACCTATTTCACCATGTAAAATTCCATTTTTCCACATGAATAAATATCGTAAATTGCTTGTATGTAAAATTTTGGTTTAAAATATCCCTGTAAAATATTATGATATAAATCTATATTTCAAAAATAAGTTTAACTTTAATTCAATTCTCTAATTGAATATATCTGTGAATACTTTTGAATAAAAATTATCATCAATAGAATTATTAGAATATAGTATCTCATTTGAATAATTTAATTGTTTTATATTATTCATTACAAAGTATTCTCTGTGGTTTTTCAGTTAATAGATTATTTCATGTAGATTTATGTAAAGAGTATTTTAACCTCAATACAAAAAGTAATTTTAAATATGGAATTTTTGTTATGAGAAAGGAAAAAAATAAACAGCATCAGCTTTCAATCAAAATATATATTTCTAACTCTACAGGTATTTGGTTTTCCCTCTTTGGTTGTAGAGAATTTTTTTTTTATTAAAACATGTTGCTCTTTTCCACTTTAGGCTTAATATTAGTGAAACACTGCTCTTTAGTGCTCTATACTTATTTTCTTTTAATTTTCAGATCTTCATTTTCAAATTTCAAATTTCAGACTGAGATCTTTCTCTTACATAAAGCACAACTTATTTAAAGTGATCATGCTCCACATGATCTTTTTGCTTGTGTTCCAGAGTCCCAAGTACTTAGCAGGCCTTTTCACTCTCAAATGTGTCCAGGTTTGGACAATCATTTACATAGCATTTTCATTCTAAAACATCACTGGTAACTTCCCATTTCAATTTCAATGAAATGAAGGTTTAAAAAGAATTGTTTCATAGGAGTGAAACATTTTGAATCCTCTTAAAACTTTTAAATCAAACATATACAAATTTGTTCATTATGTAATTTCCATATTTTATTGAGAATATTTATGTGGACAGTACTACAAAGATGTTGAGTGCAAATATTTGTAGTACAAGAGAAGAAATAGAGACACTCTACTCTCTTTGTGCAAACAGTGAAAGGGAACACTGTATGGATCAAAATTAATAGAAGTGTGCAGCAGAGGTGTGTCCTTTCTCTATATCCATGCTCTATATTTATTATATTCTTTATTTAAACTTAGTATATATGTTAAGTTTGAATCTGAAAGATGAATGTGGTGTTTTGATTTCTAGTTTCTCTTCCTGCTTTGTGGTTAGTATGTTGTTGTTGTTGTTATGTGCTGTTGAGTTGCTTGCGACTCATAGCTACCCTATGTACAACAGCCCTAAAACCTGCTCTATCCTGTGCCAATCACACTGCCACTGACACACCCATCCTGATTACACCAGTCACTGAATCAATCCACCTCATTGGGATGGGTCTTCCCCTCCTGCGCTGTCCCTCCACCCTCCCAACCATGATGTACTTCTCCAAGGACAAGTCTCTCCTTACAATATGTACAAAGTATGTCAAACGTAGCCTGGTTTAACCCTCTCAAAGATGAATCAATTTGTTTTCTTGGCAGTCCATGGTGCATTCAATACTCTTCTCCAGCACCACAGCTCAAAGGCATCGATTCTCCTTCTATCCTCCCTAGTCATTGTCCAACTCTCTGATGCAAAACAAGTGATTGCAAAGTCCATGGCTTGTATCAAATGCACCTTAGTCTCCAGAGGCACACTGTTGCTCTTGAGTACTTTAAAGAGGTCCCTAACAGCAGACTTTCCCATAGCAATGCTTTTTTTAATTTCCTGGCTGATGGTGCCAAGAGTGTTTACAATGGAGCTGAGCAAACTGAAACTGTGAAAAATCTCAATCTCTTTGCCATCTATTCTGATGCTGCCAATTGGTCCAGTGGTGAGAATCTTTGTCTTCTTGACATTGAGCCTCTGTCCATACTGAAGGCTGCAGTCCTTGACCCTCTGCAGTGAATGAGGTCCTCCTCAGTTTCAGCAAGCAGGGTTGTGTCATCTGCATAACACAGATTGTTAATAGATCGTCCACCAATCCTGATGCCACACTTCTCTTCATAGATCCCAGCCTTCCTGATAATATCTGTTCTGCATACAGGTTGAAAAGGTATGGAGACAGGACACATACCTTGTGTACACCCTTCCCAATTTTGAACCATGCAGTATTACCCTACTCTGTTCTGACGACTGCCTCTTGGTCCAAGTACAGGTTTTGCATTAGAGCAATCAAGTGTTCTGGGAATCCCATTCTTACCAGAGTCAGCCACAGTTTGTTATGATCCACACAGTCAAACGCCTTTGCATAATCAATGAAACACAGTTAGACATTCTTCTGATATTCCCAGCTTTCAACTGAGATCCATCTAACATCAGCTACAATATCCCTAGTACCACGACCCCTTCTAAACCCAGCCAGGACTTCTGGCAGCTCTCTGCTGTTGTGCTGTCCCAGCCATTTTTGGATAATATTCAGTAGAATCTTGCTTGTGTGTGAAATCAATGATACAGTTCTATAGTTTCCACACTCTGTTGGATCACCCTTCTTTGGGATGGGAACAAATATAGATCTCTTCCAGTCAGTTGGCCAAGCCGTTGTTCTCCAGATTTCTTGGCACAACTTGGTGAACACATCCAGGGCAGCATCTGTTAGCTGAAATATGTCAATTGGCATACCATCTATTCCTGGGGCCTTAATTTTTGCTGTTTCCTTCAAAGCAGCTTGAACTTCTTCCTTCATCACCATAGGCTCTTGCTCAATTGTTATTTCATTAAATTCCTCTGTATCTGCCAATTCCTTTCGATGCAATGACTCAGTATATTCTTTCCCTCTTCTTTTAATACTTCATGGATCATTTCATATTCTGACTAAAGCATCCTTGATTATAGCAACTCGAGGTTTGAATTTGTTCTTCAGTTCTTTGAGCTTAAAAAATGCTGAGCGATTTTGGCCCTTTTGATTTTCCAACTCTAGCTCCTTGCACATTTCATTGCAATATTTTGCTTTGTCATCCGGTGCTGCCTTTTGGAATCTTCTGTTCAGCCCTTTGTTACGTTGACTTCTTCCTTGTGCTTTGGCTTCTTTATGCTCCAGTGCAATCTTCAGAGTTTCTTCTGACACCCATTTTGGTCTTTTCTTCCTCTTCTGTCTTTGTAATGAATGTTTGCACTCTTCCTGAATGATACTTTGACATCCTCCCACAACACATCTGGTGTTTGCTCATTAGTGTTCAAGGCCTCAAACTGTTCCTGAGATGATTCTGAAATTCAGGTGGGATGAGCTCAAAGTCATATTTTGGCTCCTGTGGATTCAGTTTCATTTTCCTCATCTTCAGCTTGAATTTGCACATGAGTAGTTGGTGGTCTGTTCCTCAATCAACTCCTGGCCTAGTTTTACAGCTGATACTGAGCTTCTCCAGCTGTTTTTTCCACAGATATAATCTATCTGATTCCTATGCATACCATCAGGTGAAATCCATGTGTATAACCTGGGTTTATGTTTCTTATAAAATGTATTCGCAATGAATAAGTCATTGTACAAAATTCAATCATTCTATCTCCAGCTTCATTTCTATCACCAAGTACATGTTTTCCAACTACTGATTCTTCTTCTCTGTTCCCAACTTCTGTGTTCCAGTCGCCCATTATTATCAATGCATCTTGATTGCATGTTCGATCTATCTCGGACTGTAAAAGTTGGTAGAAATCATCTATTTCTTCTTCTTTGGCTCTGGTTGTTGGTGCACATATCTGAATAATAGTGGTATTCGCTGGACTTCCTTGTAAGTGTATGGATTAGATCCTGCCACTCACAATGTTTTACTTCAAGATGGATCTATAAATTACTTTTTTAACTATGAAAGCAACCCCATTTTTTCTCACCTTTTCATATAGTAACTCTTATAATTGATGCTACAAAAATAGAAAGGAATTTATTTGAAAAATAAATATAAAATAACTTTGTATTCTATTAATCATTTTGTGTTGAAATAGAAAGTACTGAATGACCATATGGTTGTTAAATGTTGTTTAGTAACTTTCAACTCATAGACAGCAACTTAATACGACAGAGAATCAAAATATTTTTCAATGATGTTTTGGTGAGGATAATAGGGCTGGAGTTGTAGTAATAATAATTAGCTTAGACATACCCAAGTATCAAAAATACTATAATAATCCCTAATAATATGTTTAGGGTGCTCTGGTGGTCTAATGGCAAGAAGCTTCTCTGCAACTCCAAAAGTTTATAATTTGAGGCCACCAGCTGCTCTGTGGGAGAAGGATGGATGGCAATTAACTCTTCTGAAAACTTAGCAGAGGATCAGCTATGATCAATTCCAACTCTACAGTACACAAAACCAACATGTTAACAAAAGGATTCAAAATTTGAGTTGACTCACAGGCACTGTGACAGAAAAGTGTGGAAAATTATTGACAAAATTAGTGACTATTGAATAGACTTCCAGAATATTGAGCATATTTTTAATAGGTACAGAAAGAATATTCTGTAAAATCTCAGATGGTGAGATTTTGTCTCACCTCTTTTGTACTTGGGATGTAAGTCATTCATCATGGCTTTTCTAGTAATTCTGAGAGTAACTTTCACTACATGATTGGGTTATGGTTTTGTTAGATGCCACCAAGACAGCTATGACTCATGGTGACCCTATGTACAAGAGTTCTGAACCTGGTCGTATTCTGTGTGATCCTCAACATCTCTATAGTGTTTGAGCATCTAGTTACTATGTCACTGTGTCAATCCATCTCATTGAAGTTCTTCCTCTCTTTTCCTGACACTCCAACATTCCACGTATGATGTCCTTTTACAAGGACACAGGGCTCCTACTAACAAAATGTCTAATGTATGTGAGTTGAAATGCCATCATTCTTGCCTGTAATAAGCGTTCTGGTTACCCTCCAAGATATATTTGTTTTCTTCACAGCCCATAAGAGATTCAGTATCTTTCTCTAATATCATAACTCAAAAATATAGATAGTTCTGCCAGTTTCAGTTATTACCCAACTTTCAGATGCATAGTAAGTAATTGAAAAAATAACATCTTGTATCAGGTGCACCATATTCTTCACATTCACATCAATACTTTTCAGCATTTGGAGATGCCCTTGACAGCAAAATTTCACAATGCCACTTGCCTTTGATTTTCTCACTGCTCATGCCAAGGGTACAATTATGCAAATTTTAGATGTTTGTGGCCCAGCAAGGAAATTCACGAGGTTTCTAATAGTATACATAAGATAAATGAAATTTTGTTATGCATCAGAGAGTTGGACAATGACCAAGGAGGATAGAAGGAGAATTGATGCCTTTGAGCTGTGGTGTTGGAGAAGAGTATTGAGAATACCATGGACTGCTAGGAAAACAAATAGATTTGTCCTGGAAAGGGTTAAACGGGTGGCTCCTTGGAGGCAAGGATTCTGAGGCTCCGTCTAACATACTTTGGACATGTTGTGAGGAGAGACCGGTCCTTGGAGAGGGACATCATCATGCTTGGGAGGGTGGAGGGACGGCGCAGGAGAGGAAGGCCCTCTATGAGGTGGATTGATTCAGTGACTGGGATAATTGGGATGTGAGTGTCAGAGACAGTGCGATTGGCACAGGACAGAGCGGAGTTTAGGGCTGTTGTACATAGGGTCGCTATGAGTCACAAGCGACTCGACGGCACATAACAACAAGAACAATATGCAAATAATATATGTAGAAGTCTAAGAAGGGCATTTGTCAGGTTTGTCATACCACTATACCTAAATTCGGCACATTAGAGGTAGAAATTAGAACTGTCGCTACCTTCAAGAAAGAATCAGATTTGTGGGCTAGAAATTCCTGTGCAAGTTAGAGCAAAACAAAGGCACAGGGTAGTTCTAAAGTAACAACAGTATCAGAAGCACCTGTAATGGCCTCAGCAGCTGTAAAGAATCAGACACGAGAGTAAAATTAAACTGAGCCACATATACCTTCTCCACCTTAACCATGGAATATGTTCAGAGAGATTTACTGAAGCAATAAATCAACTCAAATATAGCTATTTTGTGGGGAAAGGGCATGGTCAAATTGTGTTTTGTTTTGTTGTATATATGATTATAATTAGTCAGAACTGACTAGATGGCCCTTAAACAAAACCAAAACAACCCAACAAAAACCAAGAAAAAGAAAGTGAAAGATAAATTATGAATGGAAATTCACGCTCCATTCTTTCCCTAGAATGTATTTTAATGTATGAAAATATTTATAGTTCTCTGGGGTTCATATTTACACAATTATGGGTAATTTCCAAGAATTAATACATGTCTTAAAGTACTATCAGACAAACTATTATATCTTGTCTTTTATTATACTTAAATCATTAGGTTCAGTTTCTTATGCCATAGTAGAAATTTCATTGCCAAGTCTTAATTGAAGGATGTACTTGAAAGAGTGAGCATTTTTCTTTAAAGATTATTCATATCATACTTTAGAAATAATTGTGATTGACTCAAGTCTCATGGTTTCTACAAAATTATGCTTTCATGTTGTAGTAACAGAAGTGTGACTTCAATTTCCTCTTTTGAATTAAAAAATGATTGAGTACATTTTTGAAAAGTTGTCAAGAGCTTGTTTTCTCTGAATAATCCTATAATTTTGTTTTTTGAGTGTAGCATCATGGATGATGGGTTTAATGCTGATGAGAAAATTGCATTTAAGCCAGAAATGTAAGAAGGATTTGTAGATAAAAGAAATGCAGTGGGTTGAAGCAGATAGAGCTAATTAATGTGGATTCATTCCAATGGAAATTGGTGGCCTTGAGAGTTAAGAAGAGAAATATGTGATTCAAAACTTAAAAACTCAAATGAGAAAGATGAATCAAGATTAAAATAAACAGTAGTCATAAATATATGAAACTTTAAGAATATCCAATTGGTTTTATCATATGTAATTTTTTTACTAAAATGGATATTAGGTTCCATCTTATGAGAAATATATATATCCAGGCTATTACTTTATTATTTCCTAAATGGAAAAATGTTCATATTTAGAATATAATAATGGGAAAAGTTCAAGCATAATATTCTCATTGCTAACAAAGAATGTGTGCAGTATATATTCATTTTCTAAGTGTATTGTAAATAAACACTAAAAAAGATTTTTAAAGGACGTTACTCGCATATTTATGCTAAAATAGAACTATTCATATTTGCACACTAGAGAATATAAGGTAGCAAGGTGTAAATAACTTCTGTTAGGTAGCTCTGCTTCTTCTCTTTTTTAATCCTTAGTGGAGTGAGTATCATACTTTGTTAGATAGCTTCATGTGAAAATATTCTTTTACTGTAAAATATATTAATTGGAAAATACATTTTTAATAGTCATTGAATTCCTATCAGGAGATTCTCTTACCATCAAGAAAGGTCAGACAATTCAAAATAAAATTTAAACAGCACTTTCCAAAATAAGTGATTTGCAGTTAATCTATACAATTACCATATTATGAATAACTATGAGTGTTATGTAGATGACACAATCTTATTTACTGAGAGTCCTGAAGACTTGAAGAGTTTATTGAAGAAGATAAAAGTATACAGTCTTCAACATGTATTACATCTCAACATTAAGAAAACAAAGGTCTGTTACACAGTGCCAATAAGCAACATCATAATAAATAGAAAAGGACTGAAATATTCAATGATTGCATCTTACTTGGATTGACAATCAACACTCTTGGTTCCGGAAATCTGGAGATGAGTTATTGTATGGGTATTTCAGCAGCCAAGAACCTCTCCAAAATAGTGAAGAACAATGATGTCAGTTTGAAGACTAAGGTATGACTGATTCAGATCACAGTTATTTCAGTCACTTGCTATGCATCTAAGAGATGGACAATGAATAAGGATGACAGAAGAAAAATTGATGCCTTTAATTTATTATGGTCACGAAGGGCACTGAGTATCCCATGAACAGTCAAAAGAACAAACAAGTGTGTTTTGGAAAAAGGACAGCAAGGGTGATGGGTGGAGGCAAGGATGGCAAAGCTTCATTTCTCATACTTTTCACATGGTGCTAGGAAAGGCTATTGCTTGGAAAGGGTTATCATGCTTGGAAAGGTTTAAGGTCAACAAAGAGATGAAGATCCCCATCAAGATGAACTGACACTGTGAGTGCAAAAATAGGCTCAAGTGTTTCAGAGATTTTGGGGATAGGACAGAATTCAGATCTATTGTTCATGGAGTCACTATGAATTGCACTTGACTAGAAGGCACCTTGTGACAATAATAACAATGAACTCTATTCTTTTTCTTTTAACATATTAATGTTTTATCATAGAGTACAAATAACATAATCATTTTTTTTCTTCTCCCTAAATGTTAACTTTTATCCTATATGTTAAACTCCAGCACAGAAAATAATTTATAGTATTATTTACTCTAAGAGGACAAAATGGCTGAACTTTACAGTTAGGTGGTTGAGATTTATTTGAATTAAACATTTAAATGTGCTAATTAACTCATTAACCTTTACATTAAAACTTCTATTTCACACTGTGTACTACATCACAGTTCGGCTGTGGTTCAGGTGTTATTTAATTAAATCTAAGGCCAAGGTATTTTTCAAAGATTTTTCCATTAGTTGATTTATTATACTATAAACTTTCAGAAACATTTCATGTATATTTTATAGTCTTAAACAAGTTTCATGCTCAATAATGTGCCACTTAAATTTTGGACTGAAAGATATTCTTTGTTGTTATCAATTAATATAATTATGATATTTTAATATAAAATATGCTTAAGATTATAGTTCTTATACTAGTTACACATAATTTTCAATTCTATACTTTGTTTTCATTACATAAGGTTTATTCTCAAATTCAAGAATAGTTTCATGACTTTGCATAAAGACAAGTATTTTTCTTTCTTCAGCTAATAAGTCATATATATTTTGTTGAATTTTATATTTCATAATGTGTTAAGAAAAAACCCTCTAAATTACGATTAAATTGCAGAAATTATAATTAAAGAAATTATAGAAAGAATTATTGAAGAAAATAAAAATATTAACATTTTGCCTTGGTTACTACAAAAAATAAAGATAAATGTTGTGAAAACTGTCATTATGACATCTTTATCTGAGATGATATAGCAAATGTGGTCTTTTTTTTTCCAATCAGTAGGTTTTCTTTTCACTCCATTGGAAAACATTTGTGATGCACACAGGGACTTAATCTTTAGAAGGTCTTATTCATTCATATTAATTCTATCCTTGATTTCTGGCTGTATTTGACAGCTTTCTTATTAAAACAGTTTAGGTTTGTAAGTTTGGTCCCATTTAGCCTCTTATGATTTTTGTGGTTTTGGTCTGTTTTGTGCACTTAGTGAGATGTACATTCTGTTTCAGCTTTCTGTAAGTAGAAGTCCAATATTGCCAACACCATTTCTTGAAAAGATTGTCATTTTCCAGTTTAATAGGCTTTGCTTCCTTGATTGGACACAAGCTGACTGTAGGTAGATGGGTTAAATTTTAGTTTTTCTGTTCTGTTCTGTTTGTCCACATGTCTGTCATTGTACCAGTACAATGCTGTTTTGGTTATTGCCTCAGAGTAATAGGTTTTTAGATCAGAATACTACAGGAACTTTAGAAGAAAAAGACTGATGACCCAGTTACAAAATAGACAAAAGACCTGATAAGACTTTACACAGAGGAAGACATTTGGATGGCCAAAAGACACATGAAAAAATGTTCCAAATCACTGACAATGAGAGATGTAAATCTCAGTCACAATGAGATACCATTTCACCACAGTAGCAGTAGGACAGCAATCAATAAATATTGGAGAGGATGTGGAGAGATAGGAACTGTTCTACACTGTTGTGGTATTGTAAAATGGTACAATCAATGTCGAACACAGCTTGACATTTCCTCAGAAAGCTGAACATAGAAATTCCATATGACCTAGTTATTTCACTGTTGGGAATATACTCTGAGAATAATAGAACTGAGACACAAATGGAGATTTGTACACTGATATTCATAGCAACATTATTCACAATTGCAAGAAAAGGGCAACAGCTCAAACTGCCATCAACAAATGAATGAATCGAGAAGCTTTGATACATTCACAGATGAACCGTTATGTGGTTATGGAGTAAAGATTTCAGAAAATGTTATGTAACATGGAAGAGGTTGGAGAACACCATTATGAATGAACTAACTCAGTGTCACATTTTATAAATATTGTAGAAGATCACTATTGTAAAAATAAAAAGATTACAAGAAAGATGTTGCAAAAAAAGAACATACAGCATATAGAAGCCCAAGGTGGGCAATTTTAATCTATGGGCTTCAGGCACTGGTGTGTGCATTGCTTGCTGTGCAGAGGTAACTCATGATTGCTGTGATGCTAAACACTGTGACACAGATGTGCCTAATGCGATAATGGTTACCCATGGCAGATAGTAGTTGGTGGGGCTTCCCAATTCAAGCAAGCTTGGAAATAGGAGTGGCATCCACTTCCAAAATGGCTTGCCTCAGGAAACTCTATGAACAGTACTCAGGCCTTTCACTCATAGAGTCACCATGAGTTGTCTAAGACTCAATGTCACTTAACAGCAAAACTATGCAAAACTGAGTCAGACATCTATTCACTTCATAAAGGAGAACTGTCTTCATTAATAGCATTCATAGGATCAGACATGGCACCGTACATGGTCCTGCAAGTAATTTTACCAATGACCTTTGTAACCTGATTCATAGACATTATTCATGGTTGTAGAATTTAAGATGAAAATAGATTGGGGAGTGGGGGAGGAAACAAATATCACATAATGAAAGTCTAGATTTAGTCCAGATGTACCAAGCTAGATTAACATGGCACAATTCGTCAGATAGTGAAAGTCCAGGTTTGGTTCAGCAGTACGAATGCACCTCGGGTTTCTTCAATTACATAACAGGCTTTTTATTAGAGAAACTACAAGTAAGTTTTCCCCTCAATCATCCATTAAGCAAAACCTTTAACTGTGGCTCCATCACCAGGATTCCTCTGGTTACTCTTTGCCATAGTCTCTTCACAGCAATGCAGTAGTTTCTTCACACTCTCTATTACTATCTCTAACATTGTCTTCACAGTCTCTGCACCACCTTCTCTCACAGTGTGGAACTCATTCTCTTATATTGGTCCCACAGCTTGACGATTTACAAGAACATGTGTTCACAATTAAGCTAGCTGGGGACCATGCCCTTCAAGGACTCTAACAAAATGGCTAGAAAATCTAATTGTCAAAGATGCTGACATCACAGATGTGTACAAAAATCCAAAGGGAAAAAGAAGAAGGAAAGGGGGAAGGGATTGAGTGTAGTATATTATGTTACATTAGGTTACGCTAAATTACATTACGTTATATGTTATGTGTGGGCAATCCAGACCTATAGAGACCCTATGAACAACAGATAAGAATCTTGTTCTGTCCTGGGCCATTCTCACAATTTCAGAAACACTAAAGCATATTATAGCAGTCACTGTGTCCATCCATCTGGTTGAGAGCCTTCCTCTCTTTCACAGACCCTCCATCTTTCGTACCAAGTTCTCTCTCTCTAAAGAATGGTCTGATATTAACAGACATTAGGCATTGGAGAGATGAGATGGACTGGCATGGGGCATTTTGAGTCAGATGGCCATATGATATATTACTCTGGAGATGAAAAGACAAGGAAAAATGGGGTTGCCTTCATAGTAAAAAAAGTAATTTCTAGATCCATCTTGAAGTAC
>NW_006399955.1:3053738-3064015 GCF_000299155.1 Elephantulus edwardii
AACAACAACAACAACAACAACAACCACAACAACACCAAAGAAGACATTCAGATGGCAAACACATGAAGAAATGTTCAAAAACCCTATCCCTAAGAGAGATGCAAATCAAAACAATTATGAATTGTCATCCCCCCCATTAACAATAGCAAAGTTCAACAGAACAGCAAACAACCATTGCTGGAAAGGTTGTAGAGAAATTTAAACCCTTATTCACTTTTGATGGAAGGGTAAAATGGTGCAAACACTCTGAAAGGCAGTATGGTGCTTTCTCAAAAACTTCGAAATAGAAATACCATTTGACCCAGCAATGGCACTATTAGGAATAAACCCTAAAGAAACCACAACTGCCACCCAAACAGATATATGCACACCCATGTTTTTGCCGCTTTGTTTTCAATAGCGAAGAGTTGGAAACAACCTAAGTGCCATCAACAAAAGAATGGATAGAGAATGTGTGGTATATTCACACAATGGAATACTACATTACATTGAAAAAACGAACTCATGAAATATTATTCAGAATGGGTGACCCTGGAGGACATTATGCTGAGTGAAGTATCTCAGACACAAAAGAATAGTAACTGTATAAAGATCATTTATGTTTCTACTTTGATATATTCCTAAGTATTTAATCTTTCTCACTATCATAATTGGTATTGATTTTTTTAGTTTTCTTTTCTGTGCCATCTTAGTTGCTGTAGAGAAATCCAACTAGTTTTTCTTTCTTGATCTTATATCCTCCCTCTCCACTAAGTTGGTCAACTAAATTTAAAATGGTTTGTGTTGTTGTTGAATCTTCTCGCTGTTTCCATTTGTTGTTGTTGTTGTTGAATATTTGGGCTGTATATTATTGTGTTATCGGCATAGAATTTCTTTGCTAATTTCATGCCTCCTAATGCCTTATTTTTCTTATTTACCTACTTAGAACTTCCAATGCAATATTGTATAGAAGTAATGAGAATGAGCATTCTTACTTGGTTCTTGTTCACAAGACGAATGTCTTTAGTCTCTGCTGAGAATGATGTTGGCTCTTTGTTTTGGATATATCCTTTCCATCATGTTGAATAAATTTCCCCTCTAGTCCTATTTTGTTGAATGTTTTAATCAGGAGGGCATGTTTGATTTTTTTTGATGGCCTCTTCTGCATCTATTGGTAGGAACGTTTGACTCTTGTTCTCAGGTTTGTTAATGTGATGAATCACATTATTTTTTCTTGGTTTGATCCTGTATTCCTGTAATGAATTTCAATTGGTTATAATATTAGTTAGAATTATTTTTATTTTTTTTACTGTTGGATTCACCTCCTGCTTGATTTACTGCCTCTGAAAACCTGTCATAGGATCAGCTTTAGGTCAATTTCAACTCAAAGGTATACAACTCAGTTATTTAGGGAACTCTGGTAAGACTCTGCACTGCATTCCTGAAGGCACATGGTTAGAATTCACCACCTACTTCTGCAGATGGAGAATGGGTAACCTCCTCACATGCAATTTACTGCCTCTGGAGGGTCATCTCTGAGTAGGTTCTGACTTAACACATAACGATATAAACAACTCTGTTATTTGGTGGATGTTACACAGACGTGGCTGATCATGGTAAGTAAATCACAGCACTACTTTATCAACATTTTATTTTTCAAATGTCAAATTGTCTCGTTGTTTCCTAAATTACACTTCCCTAATATTCCTACTACACAATCAATATTGAATTAATATGATCTCTGTCTTCAATCACCTCTCTTCTCTTTGTCTAGATCTCTCTCTCTTTCATGCATCTCTATATACACCTATATGCACGTAAATACACACACATATCTACTTCAGTGTTCTCTAAAGAATAGTTCTTAGATTTAGATGATGATTCAATTACATTTGTATGTTTAATTGTGCTTCTTGCCTCTGATTTTCTTTAAATAACAATGTTCCTACTATATTATATCCTTTGTGTTAATTCCATGTTAATTGTAGCCAAACTTTAATGTTCATTAATATGGTTTCAACGGGCCTAAGAAATAACTTCCACAGAAACTATGGAAGCATGAATAATAATGGAAATAATTGGTACATTATTGAATAAAATTATAATTGGTTACCTGCTTTGATCTATGATCAGCAGTAACAGAAAGCAAGAATTTAGGATTGTGTGAATTAGTGACTACTCTTTAGGTGACTGACAATGAACAATTGAATGAACTTTCTGAACTTCTGGTCACTCATCTAATTCTGGTCACTAAACAGAATTTCTGCCTAACAGTAGCAGTGCGAATGAAAAATGATATTGTTGTTGTTGTTCTGTATCGTAGAGTCAGATCCAACCCATAGCTGATCCTCCAGAAGATTTTCAGAGGCAGTTAACCCCAAAGGAGGAGATTACCCATCCTTCTCCAGCTGTGAAGTGGCTGGTGGCCTCAAACTACATGCCTTCTGGATTGCAGCACAGCATTTTACCATTAGACCCTCACAAAGATTGAATGTTAAGCTGGGGCACTTATTTGAACTGGGAAAGACATCTATTACAGGGGGGAATATAAGAATCTGGCATAAACATGCAAAGTAATTTATCTAAGAAATGAGGGAAGATGGGAAAACAAGAAGAAAACTGTATCACAATCCTTTCCTATAAAAAGAAATCAATACAAAAAATAATACATAAATGGGGATCTTTGTTGATTCAGTCCATGTGGAGTTGTGTTATTAAGTGAAAAGGGGCAAGTCTCTAAAGTTGGAATTCACCATTGACACTGATGGACTATCTCCTTCCCTTTATCTGTAGCCTCTGAAACTCGCTGCAGGTTCAACTATTAATCAGTTTTTACTCATAGACAATGAAAGTTTACTAACAAATGGTCAACTATGAGTCAGTTCCAACTCAATGGCACACAACAATAACGAATTATATCATTAATGCATTGGGCAAATCTACTGTCAAGGAAATTACTCTTGCAAATGTCATTAAAAAGGAAAAATATTCTCGGTAAAATAGAATGACAAAATAACTGCAACAATGAAACTGTAATGATAATGAAGATGGTGCTAAATTAAACAGGATTTCTACATATTGCCCATAAGACTCAGAGAAGTTCGAGAGGATTAAAAAGCACCTAGCAAAAAATGTAGCTAAAGATCCAGATTTAAAGACTGACAAGTACAATAAAATAGTGGCATTATATTTATTAAAAATAACCATGTTGAAATTAAGAAGCACTTTTAACAGTTTAAGGAGTTGTGTAGTGCTTTATAAATTGGGCTAACTGAAAAGCCAGAGTATAAAATCCACCACATGTTCTATAGAAGACATAGATGAAAGCACCGCCCATAAAAATTCATGGCCTCAGAAACCTGAGATAGGGTTGCCATGAATTGAAATTGACTCTTTGGCACTGGTTTTTGTTGGGTTCTATTTTAAAATTTAAAAGCACTAGCTCATTGCAAAAAGTTAAATGATAATAAATCTAATAAAATGTATTCTATATTAGAATAAGTTAATTTGGACCTTAAACGCTTAATTTTTTTGTTTGCTGGCTTTAATCATATGTCCAGGTGGTTGCCCAAAATTAAGACTTTTTTTAGAAATTGTTTTATCCTTGCTTAAAAGCAGTGTCTCTGAACCCTTAAAGTCATGGGTTGAATCGCAGTATGTAGCCTTCCTTCTGTTTGCATCTATGCCCCTGTTAGTCCAAACTCACAATGGGGAAAAAATAAAACTCAGTTCACAAGGGTATTGGGAGAATCAAGTAAATAAGCATATGTTAAGCACATATAGATATAATGGTAACAGATTATCACTGAGTGTTTATAGTCATTTAGTTCACCTCTAAACATGTTAGAATATTTTAGAATTTTTCAATTTAAAATTTGTTTAATATTTGGTTAATAAAAAGTCATTCTTTTGGAGCAATATATGAAAATTAAACATGGCATTATTTAACTAAAATGCTATATACTTTATGAGTGGCTTTGTCCTGTCTCATATAAACATATATTGGGTGCTATAACTTCTTACAACCTTATCACAATCTTTATTGTTATTATTGCTAAGTGCCTTCAAGTCAGAACTGACTCAAAGCTGACCCTTCAATGAGTTTTCATAAGCTGTTAATTGCATGGGAGGGGATTGAGCATCTTTCTCCTGTGGAATAGCTGGTGAATTAAAATCGTGTGCATTCAGATTGGCATCATAATTGATGACAACAGGGTACCAGAATTCCCTGACCACAGTCTTGACTGACTTTAAATAAAATAGCCACCATAAACTTAAGACTGATATTATTAATTAGAATTTTAGTTGTATTTCACAGATCTTAGTAATGCTTAAAATCTAGATAATAAATATACTCTTTTTTTCTGGATAAAAGCTAAAATGTGCTTTATTTAAAAAAGATTGTGGTTATTTCATTTGTTACATGATTTACAGTTTGTGTTTTCTTTTTCCCCACTAATTTTCATAAGATATATTTTTAGTGAGAGAAGTTTAAGATATGACCAGGAAACATTTTCTAGATGTACAAGAAAGAAAATTTCTTAAAAAAGAAAAAAAAATTCCAAGTTAATTCAAATGACACTAGTGGCAAGAAGCTGCACTGCAAGCTCAAAGTCACAAGGCTCAAAGCCATTAACTGCTCCATGGAAGATAGACAGACAATTTCCTGCCATAAGATTAACTACCTCTGAAACCCTGCCATAGAGTCAGCTATGGTTAGGTTAGATAGGTTCTGACCTGATGGTACATAAAAGAAATAGCAACAATTAAATTAACGTTAGAACTATACAAAAATATTACATTTATTTTATAAGATATACCCAGAAATCACCCATAAAAAGTCATTTCTTTAGTTAGTCATACATTTTATGTTTATTGTTATTGGATTGGATAATATCTATAATAATCTTGCGTATAAAAGAACTAAATGATGGTGCAGATCTGTTTATTTACTTGGTCTATTGTTGTATTTATTATTATGTTATGCTCATTGGTATGAGTCTCTTTTGTGATTCTTCTGTCAATTGATCTTATTGAGGGTTCTTCTTATTTTTGCTGATCTACTACCAGCTACAATGTCCTATTCTAGTGATTGATAATTCTCGATGACTAAAGTCAGTCGAAGTCTCCTCATCTTCACTTCACTTCTAGAAATTATAGTTGTGTTTTTAATTATTCTCTACCATCAAGTCAATTTTGACTGAAAGTTATTATCTTTTGGATTTCTAAATGTATAAACCTTAAAAATAGGAGAATGTCTATTTTTATTACACAGCAGCTGTAGGATTTCAACCACCAAAAGACACTCACCTTTCCATTATCAGCATGACATGCTACAGACCATCCCATTAGAGCTACGGAAGATTTACACAATCTGCCTAAATTGCTTTCTTTTTAATGAGCATAAAATGAGATGATATCTGTTGGATGAAGGAAAACTATATTAATATTATGCTGAGCTTTTATTTCATTGGTTTCCTCTAAATTATTAATATAAATTGTATTTTATATTAACACTTACTATTGGACTCTATGAAGAAAATTGTGGGATCAGAATTGGAGGAGGACTCAACAACCTGCATCATTTAGATGACACAACCTCGCTTGCTAAAAAGTAAGGAGAATTTGGAGTACTTGCTACAGAAAATCAAAGATTGTAACCTTCAGTATGGATTGCATCTCAACATAAAAGAAGACAAAAATCTTCATCACTGGACCAATAAGCTATTTTATGACAGAGAACAGATTGAAGGTGGCAATGATCTCATCATAACTGGATTCACAAATAGCACCATTTGTACCAGCAGTCAGGAAATCAGGAGACATATTGCATTGGACAAGTCTGCTTTTAGGGACCTCTCCAAATTATTGAAGAACAATGACACCAATT
Organism: Elephantulus edwardii; assembly: GCF_000299155.1. Classification (NCBI taxonomy): domain Eukaryota; kingdom Metazoa; phylum Chordata; class Mammalia; order Macroscelidea; family Macroscelididae; genus Elephantulus; species Elephantulus edwardii. Next base: position 3,059,608 of record NW_006399955.1, read on the forward strand.
TGAAGATCAAAGTGCACCTGATTCAGGCCACAGTCTTTTCAATCACTATGAATCTGAAAGTCAGACAATGAATAAGAATGACAGAAGAATTTTCGAGCTGTACGGTTGAAGAATAGTGCTGAATATCCCATAGACTGCCAAAGAAACAAATAGACGTGCTGGGGGAAGCGGGAATTCAGTTGTACAATTTGATGGGGGGGAAGGGCGAGGGAAATTGAAAGAATTTGTTTGAATTTGTATTTAAATTTTGTAAATAAACTCATAGAAAAATAAAAAAAACACAATGAAAATGTTAAAAACACGACTAAAGAGAGAGCCAATAAAAATGAACATAATTAAAAAAACAAAACAATAAAACCAAACCAATAACAACATGCCTATTATCATATCTTCTCTTGAGTCCTTTTGGATTTTTTCTTATTCATTTATCCCCCTTCTGGTCTGTAATCTCTGATGTCCTAGTGGATTTTCCCTTCCCCTTTTTCTGCCCCTCTTGTCTCTTTACTCTTGCCCTATTGAATATATATAAACTCTCAGTTGTCTTCATATTTTCACAATAGTGGTCTTATGTAGTATTTCTTCTTATGTAACTAAGTTATTTCATTCAGCGTAATACTTTCTAGTTTCTCCCATATTATAGCATTTTGAGAAATTTCTTTTTCTTAATGTTGCATGGCATTGTGTTGTGTGAAAGTACAGCAAATTTTCAGTCCATTTATTTGTTGTATTATCTGAAGTGCAGAGGTTGTTTTTATTGTTGTTAGGTGCTGTCAAGTCAAGTATTACCCCTAGTGACCTTCTGAACAAAAGAAGTGAACCTTATGCTATATTCAATGTCATCTTCACACTTCCTAATGCGCTAGAACCCATTGTAGCGGTCAATCCATCTTGTTGAAATCCTCCCTCTCTTTTGCTTTTTACCTTTCCAAACATGATGCCCATCTCCAAGAAATAGTCTCTGCTTGAAACATGCCTGAAGTAATATGTAAGATAAAGCTTTATCATCTTTGCTTCCAAAAAACACTTCTGACTGCACTTTCTCCAAGATATATTTAAAGTACAAGAGAGGATTCCCAAATTTAAAAACAGATGTTTTTAATAGTATGGTCATATAATACTGAAGTATCACAATGTAATTTAGGAAAAAGAATATTTTCACAGACTAGTTCTCATGTTTTTGCTTTCTCAAAATAATGGCATTTCCTCTGTGCCTTTTTAACTCTCTGCTAAAGTTTGGTTGTAGGTATATTTTTAGTTTCAATAAATGTAGCCTGTTGTTAAAACAGCTTGACAGTGGCAGGAATATATATTTTCATAATGGTAAAGCATTAATTAAAGAAAATCAAGACTAGGAAATATTGATGAGAATTAGATTTCAGGGTAATAATCTAGGCATCTTTGGATGAAGCCGGGGAAAGCTTCTAAACTTTTTCAATAGATTTTATTTAGATTTTGGGGAACAAAAAAATGGCAAAACAGAGAATGAAAAGCATAAAAATGTAAGCAAAAAAAAATCATTATTCCTTCCATGTTAGCAGTCTTTTCCCAAACTTTAAGTAAATTTATTGTTGGTTTTGTGTGTCATGTTGAAATCAATTCAAAACTGACAGTCCATTGGGTTTTCAGAGGCTATCAACCACATTGAAGGACATTGTCCATAGTTCCTCCACAGAGCTACTGGTGCATTTGAATAGTTCGTCTTTGGATTGTCAATGCAATTCCTTAACCACTAGACCACCAGTCATGGCTATGTACTATCAGGTCAGGACCATCTCATAGTTTACCCTCTTATGAGTTTTCCAATGTTGTATCTGCATGAGAGGAGATTGTCCATCTTTATCCTAACAATTGGTGATTTGTACTATGTACCTTTCCGTTGGCAGCACAAGTCACCACCACTAAGCCATCAGAGCTTTCTTACCTCCCTTAAATTACATGGGGAAAAATAGGGGAGGTAAGAGTGAATAATTTAAAACGTGTTTCTTCTTATCTTTTTCTGTTAATGAAATGAATGAAATTTTTCATTCCATGAGTGTCTAAGTAGATGAAAACAATCACTTTGTTTAGCCCAACATAATTATGATATGATTTTAATAAGTAAAAAATATAAGTGTTACTAGAAAGATGTACTTGCTTTGTTTTCCTTTTAAAATATTTCTTTTATTGAAATTGTAAAACATTAGAGGGAGTTTCACCTCTATTAACATTTCATTGGTGACTTTATTTATTAATAGTAATAAATCTCAATGTTCAGATATTATTGTTAACTTAAAACTCCATACTTCAGTTTTATTAGTGTTTTACCTAATATTCCCTTTCCTTTTTAAAATTCCATTCAGCAATCACTCCTTATTTTCCCTACACATTAGGAGCTGATAAGTACCAGTCTGCCTTCTATGATTTGTATACTCTGCACAATTCATGTAAAAGATATATTATAACCTATGACTGATTTCTGCAATGTTTTTAGGTTTATTTACATTGCAGCTTATATTTATGCCCCATTTTTATGACTGAATAAGATTTTATTGTAAATATATGACATATTATATTTATTTACTCATTTGGTTTAAAGAAATCCAAGTAGCACAGTGGCTAAGTGCTCGTTTACTAACTGATGTTCATTGATTCAAATTTATCAGTGGCTCCCAAGAGTAGTCTAGGTCTATTCTATAAAGATTACAGCCTAGAAAACCTCATGGGACAGTTACAAGTTTCCTTTCTTACAAGGTTACAAGGAGTCAGCATAATCTTAAGAGTTTCATATATGGTTGGTCTTATTTTTGGTTTCTTATGTATTTTTTTTTAGTTTATTGATAGACCTTTAAGTATAGTCTGAAGAGGGAAAAAAGACAATCACATGAAGCAAGAGTGGCATCCACTTCCTAAATGAGATGCCTCCGATAACTTTGAACTTTTTGATAAATGTTGATAGTTGTAGAGGGACTTCAGCTCTTTTGTTCACAGTTACTATGAGTCGTGCTCGACTCGAAATCAATCAACAACAACAACAATTAATAACTATATATTTAACTTTTTAAAAATAACTGACAAACCACTTTTCACAGAAACTGCACAGTTTAAAATCATGGATATACTTTTTTGCTAAGAAAACGAACACACTAAATTTGGAATATAATAATGTGTTTAATACTGATCTTATAGGCTGTAGTTATACAATGCAAGTTTGGTTTGAGTAAGATGGCTATTTACTTTGTAACCTTGTGGATGAGAAAGAAATAATGTAAGAAGGCAAATAAGCAAACAAAACGGGATCTATGTACTGCAGGTGAATTGTGCAATGCTGGAGTAATAATGTGCCTAAATGGTACAGTCAGAATTGATGAAAATAGTTGTCTCCTGCATTTCCAGTTGCAGGGTGACTTGTGGCAAATATTAAATTACAAACACACTGTACTATAGCTACAAACCATTACAGGCAGTCTCCATTACAGGCAGGTTATAAAAGTTTGATTTATATACAGCCTATAGTTGTACTACCAACCCTTGAAAAGGTCCAATAACAACTCCCACACCATTAAATGATATAGTAATAGAGCTCTATTAAAAGCACGGTACACGTCCAGATATAATAGTTTCTGCTTCTGAGCTCTAACTCACTCCACTCAATCTGCAATCCCTTGTGAAATTGATAAGACAAGAGGAAAGAAATATGGAAAGTGACATTTACTGAGTGAGTGTCAGGCTTTGTAGACAGAGGGTCAACAAAGAACTCTGGGGAGTCAGCTAGTCAGTGAAAGGCAGAAGGGATTTCAAACTTTGCCCAGGTTGTCTTTCTGCTGCTGGAGAGTCACATTTCACTCTGCAGTTTCTAAAAGCTAGGCTTTGTCCTTTACTTGTAAAAGGTCTATATGTGGCAGTACTTCAGCAGCATGACATTGTAGCAAAGGTTGCCCTCATTGCACACAATGTAGAAGTCATATAGTAGCAATTATAATGTCCATTATAGGTTCTGCAAACTCGAGCATCTTATAGTTCTCCAACTTGCAGTGAAAGCAGCTGGTCACAGTCACCTACATCCTTCTAGTGCCGTGAGCCGTAGAGTCAGAACCCATCTCTTACCTTCTCGGAGATTCTCAGAAGCAGTAAATTTTACAATTACCCATCTTCCTCACTCACAGTAGCAGGTATTCTCAAACTGCAGGTGCCTTTTGATTGCACTGTGCATACTCACTACTAGAACACATGATAGTTTGTGATAACATTCTGTATTAAAGGAAAATTATCATTGCTATATTATTATGTTCATCTCCAGAGTAATATATCATATGGTCATCTGACTCAAAATGCCCCATGCCAGTCCATCTCATCTCTCCAATACCTAATATGTCAATATTTATGCGTTCCATTTCTTTCTTAACAATTTCTAATTTTCCTTCATTTATGG
>NW_006399955.1:3064741-3069888 GCF_000299155.1 Elephantulus edwardii
CGCAGGATAGAGCAGGGTTTAGAGCTGTTGTGCATAGGGTCGCTATGAGTCGGAAACGACTCGATGGCACATAACAACAACAACAAATTATTATGTTAAATATGTTTTTATGTATCTGGAAGTGTTTTATACATATATATATAATTTTTATTTTTATATTTATATATATTTATGTATTTATATATGTAAATATGTATTTGGCTCGTTGATGTTAAGTAACAATGGTACTAACTTTTACCCATATATACAAACTCAATTTAAAAGCAGGCCTAAGACTATATTCTTTGGACAGACTATGCAGTAGGGGAAAATAGTTCAAATCAAGTCCACTCATATGTCTCAAGTGATCTCATTCTGCTTATTCTACATCCTTCTGAGATTTCTTGATCCATTACTGCACTTTAAGATTGCTCATTTTTCTTTGGCAGAGTGACTGGTGGATTTGAATTACTGACCTTTCTATTAGCACCTCAATAGAAAACATAATATGCTGCTGGATAGTACCTTTAAAATTTTAACAGTTACTGCTATCTTTCACTGTTTTTTTTCTTTCTAAATATCGACACATTTGTGCATTTTTATAATAGAATGTTTTAAGTAAGTTAAAATGTGTAATTGATTAGAAATTATTTTTCATATTATAAAATCTTCCATAATATTTTTTTCCACTCGATAAAACCCATGCTTCCTCACTAACTACTAACAAGAAAATTCTGGCTCAGTAACCCTCCATTCGTTTCTGAAATTATAAATCTTAGTGATAGAAGACTGTTTATCTTTCTCCCTAGGCGCTTCTGGTAGTAGATGCCGGATCTTTTCATTAGAATCACATAATGTAATAGACTATGTTAGCAAAGGTTTTTAAATTCCACCTATCTCTTGTTAGAATAACTCTATCTGCTATACAACATGACACCTGCAATCTTTGGGAGAACTGATATATAAATTGTTAAACACTTTTGTTATTAATAAAAAAGTGAATGGTTTAAAATGACATGGCAGTTCCAATGGAGAAAAATATAATGATCTGCTCCTATAAAAATTACATCTTGCTTGCCCTCCAAGGAAAATTTACTCTGTCACAGAGAGTCTTTTTGACAACACCTAAAAAAGGATAATGTAATAAATACTGTAGTAATAAAATATGTCTAATCAAATATGCTCATATAGTAGGACAATCAATCATAATATTCTAGATATTAGATTAGATTAGATTAGATTAGATTAACTATAGATAGATCTAGATCTAGATCGACATTTTCTTAATATTTACATACAGGATTGTTACACTGTGCTTCTTAGCATTTCCTTTGTATTTTTCATGTTGCAATTGTTGTTATGTGCCATTGAGTCAACTGCAACCCACAGCTACCCTATGTGCAGGAGCTGTGAAGCCTGTCCTGTTCTGAGCCAGTCTCACTAATTCCAAGACACAACCCTCATTGTCTCAGTTACAATATCAATCCAACTCATCTTGTGTCTTTCTTTCCTGTGCTGTCTCTTCACCTTTCTGAGAATGGTGTCCCTCTCCAAGAACTGGGCTCTCTTGGCCACATGCCCAAAGTATATGAGATGGAGCTTCAAAATCCTAGCCTCCAAGGAGAAACTTTATTTCACCCTCTCCAAGAAAGGCCTACTTGTTTCCTTGGAAGTCCATGGTATGTTCGAGACTCTTATCAAGCACCACATTTCAAAGGCATAGATTCTTTTTCTGTCATCCTTAGTGATTGTCCAGTTCTCTGACACATAGCAAGTAATTGCAAAGACCACGGTCTGGATTAGGTACACCTTAGTCTCTAGACTGATGTCATTCTTTTTCAATACTCTGGAGAGGTTGCTGAAAGCAGATTTTCCCAATGAAATTAATATTTTGATTTTCTGACTACTGGTGCTAATAGTGTTGATTGTGGAGCCAAGCAATCTGTAACTGTTAACAAATTCAATCTCTATCAGTTCCATCTATCATTATGTTGAAATTGGCCTAGTGGTGAAAACCTTGTTTTCTTGACATTGAGCTTCAATCCAAATTGAAAACTACAGCCCTTGACCTTCTGAAGCAAGCACTTCAGGTCCTTCTCCGTTTCAGCAAGCAAGATTGTGTAATCTGTATAACACTTTGTTGATGAGTCTTTTTCCAGTTCTGATGCTACATTTCTCCACATGAAGCCCCGATTCCTGAATTATCTGTTCTGAATTTAGATTAAAAAGGTATGGAGATAGGATGTAGCCCTGATACACTCATTTCCTGATTTTGAACCATGCAGTTGATCAGTTTCATGCTGATTATTTCTAAATGTACTTTCCAATTTCAACTATGATTTTGATTCCTATTTTATAGAATCTAAATTATTGGGATTAATGGTTTCAGTTTGAGCACTAAGGTGTGTCTGATTCAGGCCATGATCTTTCTGATGACTTGCTGTACAACTGAGAGCTGGGCAATGAATATGGATTTTGAAGAATCGATTCCTTTTAGCTACAGTGTTGTAGAAGAGCACTGACCATCTCATGGACTACCAAAAGAACAAATAAATATGTCTTGAAGAGGGTGAAGCCAGAGTGCTCCTTAGAGGCAAAGATGATAAGGCTTCGCCTCACATACTTCTGGCATGTTGTGAGGAGGGGCTACTCCTTGAAGAGGGACATGATGCCTGGAGAGGTGAAAGAGGGGAAGACCCTTAACCAGGTGGATGGGCACGGTGACTGCCACAGTGTGATCGAATGTGTCAGGAAGTGTGAATATGGCACAGGATAGGACGGATTTCAGATCCACTCCTCATAGGTCACTCTGAGTTGTACTCAACTTGATAGCACCTAACAACAACAACAACAATTATAAAGAATTCTGTATGAAAAACACTTTGTACAGTCATGAATCAAGTGATTCAAGAAATTTTGGGGACAAGAATGAGAAAAAATGAAGAATATTAACTTAAAAATTACAAGTTGTTTGAAATTCGTGATATAGTTTCTCACACTTTGAACATGTATAAATTTTACTGGCTATAATACTTTCCCCCCCTTCTGTTAAGCCCTTATCATGTTTCCACAGTGCTAGATTCAGAGCCGTGGTGATTCAGTTGCAGAATTCTCATCTTTCCTCAGGGAAACCTTTGTTTGACTCCTGTTCCACGCCCCTCATACTCAGGCACCACTCTTCTCTGAGTGGAGGCTTGTGTTGCTAGGATACTGGACAGATTTCAGTCACCTGCCATACTAAGATGGACCAGAGAGGAAGCCAATGATCACAACAACAGGTCCCATTGTTCTAAGGGTCACCTTGATTGGGGATCAACTTGACAATAGATGAGCAACTTCTTGACCAACTTAAACCACAATATTGCAGGCACTTAATAGACAACAATTATGACTGTACCATTGTCCCACCATCTAAGATAGTGTAATACACCTAGCTGCCATATGTGTATTGTTGTTGATTACTGTCAAGTCGAGCACGACTCATAGTGACCCTATGAACAAAAGGCCTGAAGCCTTTCTACCACTATCATCATTTATCAAAGTTCATAGAGTTTTCAGAGGCATATTCTTTAGAAAGTAATGCCTCTCTTGCTTGAAAACCTATCTTAAACATGGAGTTTCTCCAAATAATGTTTACCATGGGTAAACATTAGCGCATTTCACACTCCAATAGCACAAGGTTCAGCATCACAGCAGATCCAGGTTACCTCAATACAGCATATTGACAAAAGAGTACTGTACCACTTAGAAGAATGTTACTCCAATATATAATAACTGATTTTTAAATACAAAGACCCTCTTTGAGGTCTTGTTGATTCTATACATGAGACTTAAATTAAAAAAACAAACAAACAAAAAACCAACAACCAATATAATATGATTTTGTTGTTATGTGCCATTGAGTTACCTGCGACATATAGATGCAATGTACAGCAGCTCTGAACCCTTCCCTGTCCTGAGCCAGTCTCACTAATTCCAGCACATCTACCCTCGTTGCCCCAGATACTGTATCAATCCATTTCATCTGGAATCTTTCTTTACTGCGCTGTCACTCCAACCTTTGAAGCATGACGTCCTTATCCAAGAACCAGTCTCTCCTGACCATGTGTCCAAAGTATGTGAAACAGAGCTTAAAAATCCTAGCCTCCATGGAAAGACTTGGCTTCATTCTCTCTAAGACAGATTGATTTGTTTTCCTGGCAGTCTATGGTATGTTCAAGACTCTTCTCCAGCACCTCAACTTGAAGGCATCTATTCTTCTTCTGTCATCCTTAGTCATTGTCCAAGCCTCTGAAGCATAAGAAGTGACTGAGAAGACCATGGCCTAGATTACGCCCACCTTTGTCTCTAGGCTGACATCATTGTTTTTCAGCACTCAGAAGAGCGATAGCAGATTTTCCCAATGCAATTTGTCTATTGATTTCCTGACTATGGGTGGTAGGAGTGTTACTTGTGGATCTGAGCAAGTTGTAATTGCTACAAACCGCAATCTTTTCTCTATCTATCATGGTGCTGCCACTTGGTCTAGTGGTGAGAATCTCTGTCTTCTTGATGTTGAGCTTCAATACATTTTGAAGACTACAGTCCTTGACCTTCTACTGCAAGCGCTTCATGTCTTCTTCAGTTCCAGCAAGCAAGGTTGTGTTAACTGCATATTGTAGGTTGTTGATGAGTGTTCCTCCAATCTTGATGCCACACTTCTCATAAAGCCCTGCTTCCCAAATGATCTGTTCTGCATAGAGATTGAAAAGTTATGGGGACAGAACGCATCCCTGCGACACTCCTTTCCTCATTTTTAACCATGCAGTGTCCCCTTGCTCTATTATGAGGACTCCTTTTTGGTCCAAGTAGAGATTTCACATAAGTACATCAAGTGTCCTGAGATTCCCATTTTCCTCAAGATTAGCCATGAATTGTTGTGATCCACAAAGTAAATTGTCTTTGCATAGTCAATGATAGACACAGATAGACATTCTTCTAATACTCTGTTTTCTGCCAAGATCCATCTGTAATTGGCACTAATGTCTCTAGTGTCATGACCTCTACTAAACCCAGTTCTATTTCTGGTAATATTCTGTCATTGTAGAGTTACAGTCATTCCTGAAAAACCTTCAACAGGATTTTGCTAGTGTGTAATATTAGTGAGAGAGTTCAATAATTTCCAAACT
>NW_006399955.1:3070113-3071525 GCF_000299155.1 Elephantulus edwardii
CATATGTTGTTTTTTGAAATTCTTCTGTGTTAGCCAATTCTTTTTGGTGCAATAACTCTGTATATTCCTTCCATCTTCTTTTAATGCTTCCTGAATCATTCAGTATTCTGCCCAAAGCATCCTTAAGCATTGCAACTCATGACTTGAACTCGTTCTGTCATTCCTTCAGCTTAAGAAATACTGAGTTAATTAGGCGCTTTTGAATTTCTGACTCCAGCTTCTTGCACATTTCATGATATAATTTTGCCTTGTCTTCCCAAGCTCATTTTTGAAATCTATTCAGCTCCTTAACTTCTTGATTTCTTCCCTTTGCTTTGGCTTCTCAATGCTCTACTGCAATATTCAGAGTCTCTTCTGACATCCAAGTTGGTCTTTTCTTTTTCTTCTTTCTTTATAATGACTTTTTGCATTCTTCATAAACAATATTCTTGATATCTTCCCACAGCTTATCTGGTCTTCATTCATTAGTGTTCAAGGCCTCAAACCAATTTCGTAGTTGGTTTATGAACGGGGGATAGACTGAAGGTCAAATTTTCATTACTGTGTATATGATTTGACCTTCTTTAGATTTAATTTGAACTTGCATATGAGTAATTGATGTTCCACAATCAGCACCTAGCCTAGGTTTCACTGCTGTTATTGAACTCCAATGATTCCTTTCGCAAATGTAATCTATACGATTCCTGTGCATACCATCAGGTGAAATCCATATGGATAGCATGTGTTTATGTTTTTTAATCAAGGGCATTTGCAATAAGTACATAAATCAATGATTGTGCAGAATTCTATCATTCTATTCCTAGCTTTATTTCTGTCACCAAGTCCATATTTTCCAACCACTGATCCTTCTTCCTGAATCCCAACTTTTGCATTCCAGCAACCCATTATCATTAATCATCTTAGTTACATGTTCGATCAACTTCTGACTGCAACAGTTGATAGAAATCATCTATTTCCTCCTCTTTGACTCTGGTTGTAGGCACATGAATTTAAATGATAGTTGTATTAACAGGTCTCCCTTGTATGTGTATGGATATTATCCTGTCACTCACAATATTTTATTTCAAGAGGGAACTAGAAATGGCCTTTTTAACTGTAGAAGGAACCCTATTTTTTTAAATATTTTTATCTTCAGCATAAGATCATGTGATCATGGGATTCAAAATGTCCCAAAGACAATCCATCTCATTTTTCTAGTACCCAATATGTCAATCTTTTTGTGTTCCTTTTCTTTCTTTACAATATCTAGTTTTCCTACAATCTTGCTTCTCACATTCCATGTACAAATTGTTAATCTACTCTTACAGCTATTTCTCTTCCTTTGTGTTTTCAATTATGAGTATTCAGATTCAGTTGTCATGTCTGTTAGTCTGCTCTAACAGTGCTCTGCTGTACATAGAGTTTTTGAAGGT
>NW_006399955.1:3073616-3084715 GCF_000299155.1 Elephantulus edwardii
TCGTATGACCACAAGTCACTTCTGTGATGCCATTCACCACACACTACTACTGGTCTCTCGTGCTGTTGCCACTCTCTTATTTAGGAGGATGTAAGTCCAAATCCCATGTACCAACTTTAGGGAAAGATTTTTGCTTGAAGCAGTACTGAGGGAAGATTTTTTGCACAGAGCTTCTGCTAAGTGTTGTGACTTACTGTCTCTGTTTACATTGCTAACACAATGTGATAATTTCAAGGTCTGGATGGATTTCTTCTTAATCTGATACAATGGTAGTGTTCTCCTGAGGGGAGGGTCTGAAGCAGGTTCGGCCTGAAGCAGGTTTCCTGAAAGATGAGGTTAATGAAGCCAGTGCACTTTTGGGAGAAAGGTGTTACCTGATCAAGGTAATTATAGAGAGCTCTCAGATCCCATCTAGTGTAACTACATGGATTCCTCATGCTGTTTAAGGAGGTCAACCAATTTATTCGGTGAATACTTTGAATTGTTTTTAAAAATATTTAGTTATAAGATTACAAAAACAAAAGAACCACCTGTTAAGATGTGCAGTCTTCTCTATACTTCTTCTTGAATATAATCTTGAAGAATTTTAACTTACATGGTACCTGTTCTTTAGGGCCTTTGTATTTAAGACAAAGCCCTTGGCTCCACTTTGGAGACCAGGGATACAGTTGGCCTTTGAAAAGTGAGCTCTCTTGTTTTGGTTGAAGTTCCATGTGGAATGTTTGTTTGTTTTTCATTTAAGCCTCTTGTTTAGAGTCAACTTCACCTCATGTAAGGCCTTTGTATTTAAAAATAGGTTGGGCCCTCAGGCCTGTGTCCATCAGGAACAGTGCTTCTAAGTGGTAAAGCAGTGATCTCTCATTTTGCTTTAAGGAGGTAACCTGGGGTGGCTTTGGTGCTGAACTTTGTACCTTTGGGGTATCAAATGCAGTATTGGTTACCCATGGTGAACACTGTTTGGTAGAGCTCTCTTAAGACAGATTTGGAAGCATGAGTGACATCAATTTCCTAAACAACATGCTTCTGGAAACTCTATGAACTTAGAGAAATGACAATAGTTATAGAAAGCCTTCAGGTTTTTTGTTCATAAGGTCACTATGAGTCATGTTCAACTGCAATTAAAAACAGTAACAATATTATATGTAATATTAAATGGACACAAATACGAACCATTGTAATTAAAATATTTATATAAATGAAGGCTACCATTGACACTTTCACAGCATGCTCAGTGGAAGAGGTCACAAGGATACTGAAAAGTTAACAACTACAGATTCTTTTGGTATTATTTGTGGTTAATAAAGTCATGGATTACATTGTGCCCTCAGAACCATGTGTTTATGTAATGATATAATGTCTTCTTACTATGTTTTATAATGATCTATCATGATCTGATATTCAGGAACTCTAGTGGCTTAGTTATAAGGAATTGTACTATCAGCTCAAAGGTATGAGGTTTGTAATGCAAAGTGGGTTGCTGCAGGGAGAGACAGGAAAGGAGAAAATTATACAACAATGAATGAATATGTAAAAAATAAAGTGAACTGGAGGAGGGAGAAAGGATGAGGAGGGAATATATGTACAAAAATGAATTAATGAAAATCTAACTTTTCTATAAACCTTCATTAAAATCACAATAAAAATAGACAAACAAACCAAAGGTATGAGGTTTGAATCCACCAGATGCTCCTCAAATGAGAAATAGACAATCTCCTCCTATGAGATTTACTTCTTATGAACAATCAGCCATGAGTTGATTCTCTCTCCATCATACTCAACATGATCTAATAAACCAAACAATTGGAAAGGGATGAAATGCCAGATTCCTTAATCTCATCATATCCCTGATCTAATGCAACAAGATTTTCCCTGAAGTGAAGCCTGTGACACATTTTGTCTCTCGTGAATATAAAAAAAAATTTGAGCAGAGAATTTCAGTACCACCAAAAAAATTGCCATAAGTGGAGTGTATCTTTTTATACTCAGTCCTTGTGTTGGGAAGCTTCATACCATTGAGAACATAAATATCAGCAAAGAATACCAGGACTACAGATCTTGAAGGAAAATAAGGATCATCTTCCAGAACCCATAGAGAAGGGCCTTTCACTGGGGCTTGTCCACCGATTGTGTACCTCTGACCTCCTGGACTGTAGAATAAACTTGTTTGTTAGAACTATCTGTTTGTGTACCTCTATATAGAGCAATAAATAGGAAAAACTTCTTTGCAATGTTGCCAATTGTCACAAAGGAAAAAAAATGACTGTTTTGTACTGCATAGGTGAGTTGTCATTTTAGTTTAAGTTTTAAAGGTAAAGAAAAACATATCACAAATATAGAATGGACAAAGAGGTTTACATACTAAGGATTTAATAAATGAAAGGGCAATAAACATGCATAATGGCATATTTTAGGAAGAACAAGTAATTTCAGTGGAAAGTGAGAGGAAAGCTTAGAAAGCAGCAAAGGTATAACAAGCATCTGTTAAGTGGAAGTACTGGCTATATTGGAATTATTTTACTGTGGGTTTTAAAAATATTTCTAAGTGCTTTAAAATATTAAGTGAATTAAAGTACCCTTAAAGTGATGCAAAGAGTCCCTGAGCAGTATTTACCCATAGCCACCAAGTTCATTCTGACTCTCAGGACTCTCCACAGATTTTCTGAAGCTACAAATCTTTTTGAGAGGAGGCTTACCTCTTTCTCACAGTGGATTCAAAATGTCAGCCTTTCAGTTAGCAGTCCAGCAAGCAATGCACTGAGCCACAGGGGCTTCTCATACAACAAAGGACAGACAAACTAAAATGTCACCACAAAGTAAAGGATGAACAAAAACCCAGAGGGTTTTGAGTGTTAAAACAGTAGTCTCTACTTCCCTTTCCCCTAAAATTTCTACAATTTAAATTATTTACATTTTGACCTTATTCCAATTTAAACTGTATATGCAGTTTTACACAGAATAAAATATATTTTAAACTTTGATATAGATAAGGTAGTAAAGTCACGATAAGAGTATTTAATCATACCAAGAATACGTATGTTTCAGTTGTATGGTAAAATTTAATTGAATAAAAGATTAATATGTACCATGAATTACTAAGCATGTATTAAAATATTTGAGAAGGAGAATGAAATGATTATTATGGAAAAAGGCTTTAAAAAACTATTTAAACTTTTTCTGCTTGCAAAATTTTCCTTATTGATATTTGCATAAATTCCATAATAAGTTTGAATGTTAAGTTTGAATGTGCAAAGCATTCAATTTTTTTAAGTTCAGAATGGCTTCTGTGTGTGTGCGTGTGCATGTGTGCGTGTGCGTGTGTGTGTGTGTGTGTGTGTGTGTGTGTAAACACATGCATGAGTATGTAAGCAAGAAAGGAAAAAGAAGGGGAAAACAGGACATTATAAAATTGGAAAAGGAAGGGATGTCAACAACATTTTGGCAATATTAATATATAAATCTATTTTAGGCATCTTGTCTAGGGGCCTGCTTGTTATTTTTCCCCTCAAGGCAATTAATATAGATGTTTACAAATTAAGTTCTTTTATCTTTATATTCCTAATTTTAGTACCTATGAATACATTATATACTTGCAGTCTTTTGAAATTCCTCCATTTTTGAGCTTCTGCTTATTGTGCAGACATGACTTCAGGCACTAAAGATAAGAACAATGAACACAATAGAAAAATTCCTTTTTTATCATGTGGTTATGTTTTAGTATGTTGCCTTGATTAGCTTGTTATCATATTCTGTTTCTTCAAGTAATACACTAATATTAGAATGAAATTTCTAAAATGAAATTATCATTGCACATATCACACATACAACTATATAAATTTTGAAGAATATTTTAAAATTATAGCAAAGAGGGAGTTCTGGTGGCCTAGTGTAAGAAGTTGTGCTACAATCCAAAAGACACCACTGGTTCAAATCCACCAGCTGCTCCATAAAATTATTTGCAATCTCCTTTCATTTGATTAACTGCTTCTAAAAACCACTGGGGGAGAGTGGGTCAACTATGAGTTGGTACCAACTTAATCTCACACAACAACAACAACATTAGGAAATCAGGAAAAAATACTTCTAAGGTTATGTTTCTGGATTTATTTTGATAAAATTAAAGTTCAAATAATTTTACTAGTCTCATGCACACTATCAAAACTATTATATCCATATAAGTGATGTTATGCCTAACATATGAAACAATTTTAATACAGATAAGGAACACTATTTTATAAAGCAGCAAAGAAAATAAATTGTACAACTTTAAAAGTTTCCCAGACATTTTGTATTATGATCGAGAAATTTCATTCACCGACTATATACACTAACAGAGTCTGTATGTTTTCTTTGTGGCTTAATTCCACTATAACCAAGACTTTATATTTTTACAAAAGCAGATTGTCTCATCTTTCTCCACAGAGAGCCTGGTGAATTCAGTTAGAAGCCAAGCACTTGAACTCTTACAAGTTGTTGTACTTATTGTTGGGTGTCACTGAGTTGATCGTAACTCAGCAATACTGTGAATGACAGATCTGAATGTTGTCATGTCCTATACTATTCTCATGATTTCTGATATGCTCAGTTTCATTTTTACAGTCAAATTGGCAATCCATTTTACTGAGGCTTCTCTTTCTCTGACCCTCCTCCTTTCCTAGCATGCCATTTTCTAAGAACTGGTCCCTTCCTACAAACATGCTCTGAGTATGTTCAAAAAAATTTCAGCATTCTTGATTCTAAGGAGCACCCTCATGCACCACCTCCAAGAAGGACTTTGTTATTTTTTTCAATCCATGAAATAGCCAGTACTATTGCATATGTAGTTATTAATACATGCCATTGAGTCAAGTACAACTTATAGTGACCCTATGAACAGCCAATATGAACCTTGACCAATCCTGTACCATCTTGATCATCTCTGCTGCATTAGAACCCATTGCTTAAGTCACTGTGCCAGTCCATCTTGTTGAGAGTCTTCTTCTACTTTGCTGACCCACAATCTTTCCAAGCATGATGTACTTTCCAAGGAATATCATCACCTACTTACATAGCCAAGGTATGAGAAAAGAAGCTTCTCCATCTTTATCTCCAAGGAGCACTCTGACTGCACTTTTCCCAAGACATATTTATTTGTTCTTTTGACAGCCTATGGGATATTCAGCACTATTCTTCAGAACCACAACCCAAAGGCATCAATTCTTCTGTTATTCATTGTCTAGATCTCTAACTCATAGCAGGTGACTGAAAAGAGCATGGACTCAGTCGTGAGCACTGTAATCTTTAAAATTACATCATTGCTCCTCAGCATTTTGGAGAGGTCCCTGACAGCAAAATTGCCCATTACAATATGTCTTTTGATTTCCTGACTAGTACCAAGGGTGTTGATTGTTGATCCAAGCAAAGCAAAGTCATTGACAGCTTAAATCCGTTTTCCTTTTACCATTATGTTTACTATTGGTCCTGTGGTGAGGACATTTGTTTTCTTGATGCTGAGATGTAATTCATTCTGATGTATCAATTGTCATTTCTTTTTTGAATCCTGTAAGCTTGACCTCTGGTGACCTCATGTATAAAGATCTACACTGCCAGTCTAAAGACACACAGTTTGAGTCCCCCAAATGCTCCAAGAAAGAGAGATTGGCAATCTTCACCTATGTTATTTAGAATCTCTGAAAACTTGATGAAGATTAGCCTAATGATAAAGATAATGATGATAATAATATAATAATAATGATAATAATACCCAAATTGGGGGGAAACGGTTCATGTAAGAACCTAGCCATATGAAAGACAATGCTGTTTTAAAATATAATGACTGATTAAATTAGTCTAAGTGCATGGTGAAAAGATGGACACAAAGAATTATTTCTGAAGCTCAAGAGAGCACTCAATTAAAAAAATTTTTTTAAAAATCGAAGATTTCATTACTTTTGTGGAAGATTTTTTTAAAAGTTATATTTGTGATGTGATCAGTTCCTCAGCAATGAGAAAGTAAAGGTATGTAATATACATATATATATAATTGCTAGATGTATTTGTTCTTGCTTTTAAAATAAGTTGAATTAAAAAATATATATGATGTGTATGAACTTGATCAAAGTGTTAGTTTCTAACATGACCAAGCTAAAGTCGTCATCTAAAGTTACATAAAAAGATTTATACAATTTGATGAAGGGGGAGTGAGAGAAATTGGAAAAATCTGTTCTCAAAAAATATATTAAAATTTTGTAAATAGATGAGTATAAAAATAATCTCATGAAAATATGTTTTGGTTTCAATTAAATCTATAGTTATGTTGAGCATTAGTAGTCTCAACAATTACTTATGAAGCATAGTTGTGTAACTTTGCATTAGTTATGCTTGTTTATTCCTTGTTAACTACAATATTGAACTCAGTTATTTTTCCATTGCTACTAGTGACAAAAATCCACTATGCTTTATTATGCCTCAGAAAAACCTGTTAGCTTATATTGATAAACTACTTTATAACTGAATCATGAATACTCTCTGTGGATTTTACATGGTGTTTATTCAAAAAGTGTATTTTTAAAATTTGTTCATTTCTGCTCAGTCTCTGGAATATATACCAAAAGAATTCCAATTATATTGTGTTTTTTGTCCTTAAATCATTCCCCATGATCACCTTTGTATATCCATCTGCTGTATTATATTGACTTGGTCTGCCTATTGAAATATAATTGAGTTTGTTCAGCTGGATACCAGAATGCCTAGGCACTATATTTACAGTTCATTTATTTCTATGTTAGGGCTGTTTTTGATTGGCAGGTCTATGGCCAAATATTTAAAAGTGAATTCTTCAAAAAATATTCCCATGGGTACTTTTAGAAATTCATCTTTGTATTTTAACTTCTTGTTCCCTCAGGATTTAGTGAAATTCTTTGTAAAATTTGAATTAAATTAATGGACACACATACAAATACAATAATTTGGTTTATATGAGCATGAGTTTTCACTGACAATGGAAAAATAAACAATAACAACAAACACCAGCTGTTGACTGCCATAAAATTCCAACAATCATTGGAGAAAAATGGAAGAAACTTGTATATTTTGTTTTCAACAGAAACTGTCTTACGTTTCAACATGCTACAATATTGAGAAGAATATTAAACATTTTTCCCTCCATGTATATACTTAATATTGTCTTTAGAAAGTAATAAAAGTGATCAAAAAGTAAAAACAGCAAGATTTGAATTAATATTTATATCTCTCATTACAATGTGAAATAGCTACAACTCTTTCAACATATGACTCAACTTATTTGTGTATAGGACATGTACAAGAATGGAAATGATTGTATAAAGCATAATGTCAATTAAAAAAAAAAGAATGGTAGTTCTGCCACTCAGATTTTTTACACAGTTAATGTAATGTCAATAAATACATTATTAAAGTTTTAGCACCATGATCCATTCATACATACATCCATCAATTTTTCGTGTTGTGGTGATTTCTGTATTGTTGAAAGCTCTGCTATCAGTATTTCAAACACAAATAAGGCCACCTCTGGGTTACAGGTTGCACAGAACTTCTAGATTAAGAAAGATATGAAGATCAACATTCAAAATAAGTTCATGAAAATGCTGTGAATCATAACAAGATATTTCCTGTTATAGAAAAATAAGAAGGTAAATTTCCTTACTTGGAATTCAGTTAAAATTCACAGTGGTCAAAACAATGGACTAAAAGAAAAAAGACCATCAACTGTAACAATTGTAGAACATCAGACTAGCCTGTATTTTCCTATGTGTATGATCATCCTGAGTAGAGGATAATAAAAACTAACAATTGTTTTTTAAAAGTAATAGATGAACAAGTACTGAGTCACTGAGTCACTGTATCTAAAGGAATTGGAAGACACAGAAGAATTTCATGAAACAACATGTGAGCACGAGCCTATGGTGATGAAAGAAAAAGTTCAGGCTGCTTTGAAGGAAATGGCCAAAAATAAGGCACCAGGAAAAGATGGTATACCAATTGACATATTTCAGTTAACAGATGCTGCCCTGGACGTGCTCACCAAGTTGTGCCAAGAAATCTGGAGAACGACCACTTGGCCAACTGACTGGAAGAGATCGATATTTGTTCCTATCCCAAAGAAAGGCGACCCAACAGAATGTGGAAACTACAGAACAGTCTCACTGATTTCACATGCAAGCAAGATTTTACTGAAGATTATCCAAAAACGACTGGAACAGCACATCAACAGAGAACTACCAGAAGTCCAGGCTAGGTTTAGAAGGGGTCGTGGTACTAGAGATATTGTAGCTGATGTTAGATGGATCTTGGCTGAAAGCAGGGAATACCAGAGGAATGTCTATCTGTGTTTCATTGACTATGCAAAGGCATTTGACTGTGTAGATCATAACAAACTGTGGCTGACTCTGAGAAGAATGGGAATCCCAGAACACTTGATCGTTCTAATGCGAAACTTATACTTGGACCAGGAGGCAGTCGTCAGAACAGAGCAAGGGAACACTGCATGGTCCAAAATTGGGAAGGGCGTACGCCAGGGATGCATCCTATCTCCATACCTTTTCAACCTATATGCAGAACAGATTATCTGGGAGGCCAGGCTCTAAGAGGAGAAATTTGGGGTGAAGTTTGGTGGACGATTTATCAACAATCTGCATTATGCGGATGACACAACCCTGCCTGCTGAAACTGAAGAGGACCTGAAGTGTCTGCTGCAGAGCATCGAGGGCTGCAGGCTACAATATGGACTGAGGCTCAATGTCAAGAAGACAAAGATTCTCACCACTGGACCAATTGGCCGAGTCAGGATGGATGGTGAAGAGATTGAGATTGTACACAGCTTTAGTTTGCTTGACTCCGTACCCAACAGTCTTGGCACCAGCAGCCAGGAAATTAAAAGGCGCATTGCCATGGGAAATTCTGCTGTTAGGGACCTCTCCAAAGTATTGAAGAATTGTGGTATCTCTCTGAAGACTAAGGTGCGTCTGATACAGGCCATGGGCTTCACAATCACTTGTTATGCATCAGAGAGTTGGACAATGACTAAGGAGGATAGAAGGGGAGTTGATGCCTTTGAGCTGTGGTGCTGGAGAAGAGTATTGAGAATATCATGGACTGCTAGGAAAACAAACAGATTTGTCCTGGAAAGGGTTAAACCGGGTGGCTCCTTGGAGGCAAGGATTCTGAGGCTCCGTCTAACATACTTTGGACATGTTGTGAGGAGAGACCAGTCCTTGGAGAGTGACATCATGCTTGGGAGGGTGGAGGGACAGCGCAGGAGAGGAAGGCCCTCTATGAGGTGGATTGATTCAGTGACTGGAATAATTGGGATGGGAGTGTCAGAGACAGTGCAATTGGCACAGGACAGAGCAGAGTTTAGGGCTGCTGTACATAGGGTTCTTATGATTCGCAAGCACTCAATGGCACATAACAACAACAAGGTGAACAAGCAAATTCTCATATCTAAATTAATTAGTTGACATACAATATTTTAAGGTCAAAGATACATATAGACACTATACCAAAGATACTTCATTCCCTTTCCTCTTTTATGATGACCCAAGCGATTCTGACATTGTCATATATCACAGCATATGTTGCACCACAACTACGATGACCTCACAGGGCTACTAGGCAATCTCATGGTATATGGAGAAACAATTGAAATTGTAAATTATTTCATCTTGCTTGGATTCACAATCAACATCCTTGACACCAGCAGTCGGGAGAGATAAGGAGACATACTGCTTTTGGGATGTTTGCTGTCAGGGGTAGCTCAAAATTACTGAGGAACAATGATGTAAGTTTGAAGACTAAGATGTGTTTCATTCAGGCCATGGTCTTTTCACTCACTTAGTATGCGTCTGGTACCTGGACAACAAATAGGATAACAGAAGAGAAAAAATCAAAGATTTTGAGTTGCAGTGGAAGTGCCATAAGAACAAACAGTTATTCTTTGGAAAAAGTGCTGCCAGAGAATATTCCTTAGAGGCAAGGGTGACAAATGATCATCTTACATACTTCAGGCATGCAGTCAGAGAAGCTTTTCCTGGGAAAAGGACATCATTCTTGGAAAGGTGGAGGGTAAATGGAAGAAAGGAGAGCCTTCAATTACATAAATTGAGGCAGGGACTCCAGCAATGGGCTCAAGTACGTTGCAGGTAATGAGATTGGTGCAGGATAGGGTAGGATTCTCATTGATAGGGTCATGTTGATTGTATATAACTTGATGGCAACTAGAAACAATATTGTTTTGATGTGTTTTTTAAAGCAGTGTCATTTATTATATTTTTAAATTTTTAAAGCAGTGTCATTTATTATATTTTTAAATTACTAGCTTATTTAGAAAATTCTAACATAATGATTTCGAGAACAGATTCTTCCAATTTCCCTCGTCCCCCCAACCATCAAATTGTACAAGCTGGTGATTTATACCCACTCCTCCTGCACATCCTCATTCTTCTGCTTCTACCTTCCTCCACCACCCTTGGATCCTTATATTAATTCTATTTTAAAATGAGTAATATCATATATCCAGGAAGTAAACAAATTCAACCATCTCACATCTTCCAATTACCTCATTTATTTTTTTTTAATTAATTTTCTTTTTTACAATTTGTTCACACCAAGATCTAAACAAGATCTTTATATCACTGACAACATCTCTTTTAATCATTCTTTCTTTTTTTAAATATAATTTTATTAATTTTAATGAACATTTATAGAGATTTTAGATTTCCATTCATTCATTGTTACACTTTTCTCCCTGCCCAGCCCTCCCCCTCAGTTTGCTTCTCTCTTTGAAAAGCAAAAGAAAAATTCCTTCTTTGGTATACAATGCCCCCGCACCTCTCACACCACCCCGAGTACACTCCACTATGCAACCCTATTTCTGGACGCTTGTGATAATCATAATACCCTATCATATATTGCTTTAAATTATTCTCTCCCTCATCTGTTTCAATGCAGTATACATAATTTATCCAGTTTTTCTCACTCTTACCCCAACCCTGATGTCAATCCCATTCTACAACAGTGGCACCATGCAGTATTTTTTCCTTTTGTGACTGAGATATTTCACTCAGCATAATGTCCTCCAGGGTCAC
>NW_006399955.1:3085550-3089588 GCF_000299155.1 Elephantulus edwardii
TGGAGTAAGGTGTGGATCTTGCTTGAGTCTTCTGCAGATATTTTTCCAATTGTGCCCACACCATTTGTGAAAAAGGCTGTCATTTCCCCACTTAACTGATTTCATCTCCTTGTCAAAAATCAGTTGACCATAAGTAGATGGGCTGATTTTCGGGGTCTCAATTCTATTCCATTGATCTATATGTCTGTCTGTCATTGTACCAGTACCATGCTTTCTTAACCACCATGTCAGTATAGCAGGGTTTGAAATTAGGGAGTGAGATGGCTTGTGCCATTTTTCAATTTTTAAGGAGTGCTTTGCTTACTCGGGGCTTCTTTCCATTCCAAATGAAACTGGAAATTACCTTTTCCATTGTGTTGAAGACTGGGATTGGTATTTGTTTTGGGATTGCTTTGAACGTGTAAATTGCCTTTGATAGTGTTGCCATTTTGACAATATTGAGTCTTCCTATCCATGAGCAAGGGATATTCTTCCACTTCTCAAGGTCTCTTTTTGTTTCTTGTAGTAATTTTGTAATTTTCTTTGAATAGATCCTTTGTGTTTCTGGTTAGATTTTCTTCTTATTTTTAGTTATGTCACACCAGCAAATAAACATCCTGAAAGCTTTATTCCATTTATGTAATTAAAAGCAACTCTTCGAGTTGTTAACTCGGGTGCATCTTCTAATTCCATCTTCTGGCCTACTATTAGAAAGTGGCCTCCTATTTGTAATACATTCATTGTCCAACTTATGTCAGAAAGTGATTATTAGATTCTATTTTTTTTTTCTTAGTCTGGAAGCTCTCCTGAAATTTATCTACTCCAAGTGATCCTATTGATAATGAAATACCAGTGGCATAGATTCTGGCATAAAAGCAATGAACTTGAGCAACTGTTTGGTGCATGACTGACAGAATAGTAAGAAAATGGATCTTAATTGTTAAAAGTCACACACTTATGATGTTCCTGTTATACTTCTATATTACTAAGGCTAATAACTAATGTTCTTCAGTACTTTAGAGAGGTCTCTAAGCACAGACTTTCCCATCGCAATATGTTTTTTAATTTCCTGGCTGCTGCTGCCAAGAGTGTTGACAGTGGCGCCAAGCAAACTAAAGATATGAACAATCTCAGTCTCTTCACTGTCCATCATGATGTTGCTAATTAGCACAGTGGTGAAGATCTTTGTTTTCTTGATATTGAGCCTAAATCCACACTGAAGGCTGTAGTCCCTGACCTTCTGCAGCAAGCGATTCAGGTCCTCCTCAGCTTCAGCAAGCAGGGTTGTGTCATCTGCAGGCTGTGTCATAATGCAGGTTGTTGATGAGTCTTCCTCCAATCCTCATGCCACAGTCCTCCTCATAGAGCCCAACTTCCCAGATATAGATTCTGCATATAGATTGAAAAGGTATGGAGATAGAACACATCCCTTGTGTATACCCTTCCCAATTAAGAACCATGCAGTGTTTCCTTGCTCAATTCTGATGACTGCCTTCTGGTCCAAGTACAGGTTTTGCATTAGCACAATCAAGTGTTCTGGGATTCCCATTCTTCTCAGTTAGCCACAGTTGTTTGTGATCCACACAGTCAAACACCTTTGCATAATCAACGAAACACAAATAGACATTCCTTTAGTACTCCCTGCTTTCAGCCAAAATCCATATAAACATTAGCTGTAATATCCCTTGTACTACAACCACTTCTATTCCCAAACTTCACTTCTGGTATTTCTCTGTTAATGTGCTGTTCCAGTTGTTTTTGGATAATCTTCAGCATAATTTTGTTTGCATGTAATATTAATGACATTGTTCAATAATTTCCACACTCTATTGGATCACTTTTCTTTGGAAAGGGTTAGCAACCTCTCTAAAGTACTGAAGAGCAACGATGTCAGTTTGGACACTAAGGTGCACCTGAAAACAGGTCACAATTTTTTCAATAAATTGCTATGTATCAGAGAGCTGGGCAATGACAAGGGATGATAGAAGGAGAATTGATGTCTTTAAGCTGTGGTGTTGGAGACGAGTATGGAATATACAATGGACTGCTAAGAGATCAAACAGTTTTGACCTGAGAGGGTAAAGCCAGGTTGGTTTTGGAGGCAAGGATTCTGAAGCTTCATCTGACATACTTCGGACATATTCCAAGGAGGGACTGGTCCTTGAAGAGGGACATCATGATTGTGAGGGTGGAAAGATGGCTCAGGAGAGGAAGACTCTTGATGAGATGGATTGTTTCAGTGACTGGCATATTGGGGGTAGGTGTGTCAGAGACAATAAGGTTGGCACAGGATAGAACAGGTTTTAGAGCTGTTGTATATAGAGTTGCTATGAGTCACATGTGACTCAATGGCACATAACAGCAATTATAACAATAGTGCATTCCATGTGAGTAATATACAGATAGTTGTCATTATTACAATAAACTAAAAATTCTTGAAGGTGTAAGGAATCCTTACTTAAATTTGATCTGACACTACTTTCACCTAAAGTGCATAGAAGACACTTCTTTTGCCACTTACTACATCAAATTTTTTAGACTACTAGTCTTTTGTAGACTAGTGAGCTAAGACTTACTAGAGAGTTAGTAACCAAAGAAACTTTGAAACTATCTCTTAGGGCTCACAAATTACTAGGCTTAACTGTAACAAAAGATGCCAACCTAGTGATCCTTGTGTGAAAATAAAGAAAGAATGTAATCACTGACCTTGCCGAAAGTATGAATGTGTGCGATCTTAAATAAGATTTACTTTAGGTGTAATTTGAAATGTTACAGTGGGAGGACAGAAATAAGTTATTGTAGATAACACATGAAATAAACTTCTCTTTCATAAAACAAAAGACATTTCAAATTTGAATTATATAAATGTTAAAATATTCATTTTTAAAAAATAAAAAGTACATTTACATGATCAGTGACAACAAACATTTTGAAACAACATAATATTTCCCCTTAAGTTATGTGTATGGGCTATAAATGCCACTGTAATCAGGTCAAATATAATATTATTATATAAAATATGAATCATTATGGCTTCAATGAAAAATCTTCTAAATCTACTGGGATTAGATTAAATTTTATACATGATTTACCACAGAGAGTAATGATAAAACTGTGATAATTATGTTTTTATAACTCACCACCAGCTCTATATTCCCAGTACTCCTTGTGTCACTAGAGTTAGGTATTTAATCACACTATCCACAAATCCACATTTTAATTTTACACATATGAGCTAAAAGAAGAGGTAAAACAAAAAACCCTGAAGACAACAAAGAACTACTTTAAACAGCTGGCTTTTCTGGAAGTAAAATAATTGACCTGATTTTTTGATCAATGAAGGAAAAGAAGTCTTAGCAATGATGAAAAGGTTACAAATTTCTGTAGATGTGCAAGTTCTATCAAGTTACTCTAATTTTTTTTTCAGCCTTTAAATGTCATTTTAAGGTAGGAAATAAATTGACTTTAGATGATTTCTCTCAAAACACTATTAGCTAAAAAATGACCAAATGCTACCTCTTGGTTTTCCATTGGTCCCAAAGCTTATTCCAGCAACAGTGCATGCCTACTTTGATCATTTAAATATTATCATTAGATCATGACAGATAGAAAGGAGTAAAGTGAATTAAAATTCTTTACTCAAGATAGTTACTCAAGTTACTGACTTTAGAGTCAGTATATACCGAGGCTTTTTCATAGAGATTAATTTGTCAAGTTAAAGAAGAAGGAACTAGGGTAATACAGTGTTTAAGCATTCTACAGGTAATGAAAAGCTTGGCATTGGTATCCACCAATAAATCTCCAAAGAATCAGCAATTGTAGTGACTCATTATGCCATCATAATTCAATTTTTAACCAAGGCATTCTTCCTCATTGTTTCATTACAGACATTTTATTCTATTTCTAAAATAGAACTTAAAAGGCTTTATTTATATTGATCACAGTTATGAGCTCTGGTGACTTAGTGGGTAAGAAGCAGATGCAAATTAAAACAACTATGAGATATCATTTCACCCCAGTCAAAATAGCAAAATTTAACAGAACAGCAAGCAACAAATG
>NW_006399955.1:3090803-3112952 GCF_000299155.1 Elephantulus edwardii
ACTCCATGGCAAATAACAACGCTAACAACATAGTGACTTTAGGGATGTCATTAATCAGAATTTATTTAACGGCAGTGTATTTGATTTAAAAAGCAGTTAATTTCAATTTTCATCTTATCCCATACTCTTTCAGTGTTGATGTTTCACACTTTAAATAAAAGTCAACACTGATATTTATAAAGACATTAACAGCATAAGACATATCACAATTATTTTAATTTATAATTACTCTTATATAGGTTGATGTTGTTACGTGTCGTCGAGTTGCCTGCGACTCATAGTGACCTTATATACAATAGCCCTAAACCCTGCTCTATCCAGCGCCAATCTTACTGTCTCAGAAAACATGCCCCCATGACCCCAGTTACTGAATAAATACATCTCATTGAGCGTCTTCCTCTTTTGCGCTGTCCCTTCACCCTCCCAAGCATAATTTCTCTCGCCAGGTACTGGTCTCGCCCTGCAACATGTCCAGGGTATGTCAGATGGAGTGTCAGAATAGTTGCCTCCAAAGAGCAGCCTAGTCTCACCCTCTCAAGAATGAACCTGTTCATTCTCTTAGCAGTCCATGGTATATTCAATACTTTTTTCTAGCACCACAGCTCAAAGGCATCAATTCTCCTTCTATCATCCCTATTCATTGTCCCGCTTTCTGATGCAGTAATTGCAAAGACTATGGCCTGGATCAGGCACACTTTCATCTCCAAACTGACATCATTGCTCTTCAGTACTTTGGAGAGGTCTCTGACTGCAGAGTTCCCAATGCAATTTGTCTTTTTATTTCCTCGCTGCTGGTACCAACAATGTTGATTGTGGAGCTAAGTGAACTAAAGCTGTTAACAATCTCTTATCTCTTTACTATGTATTGTCATGTTGCCAATCTGTGCAGCGGTGATAATTTTTGTTTTATTGAAACTGCATTTCCTGACCTTCTGCAGCAAGTACTTCAGGTCCTCCTCACTTTCAAAAGCAGGGTTGTGTCACCTGCATAATGCAGATTGTTGATGAGTCTTTCTACAATCTTGATGCCACATTTCTCCTCATAGAGCCCAGCCCTCTGAATATTTGTTCTGCATATAGACTGAAAAGAATGACGATAGGACACATCCCTGTCATATACCCTTCCCAATTTTGAATAATACAATTTTCCCCTGCACTGTTCTTACGACTGCCTCCTGGTCCAAATGTAAGTTTCACAGAAGCACAATCAAGTATTCTGGGATTTCCATTATTCTAAGAATCAGCTACCATATGCTTTGATCCATACATTCAAATGCCTTTGCATAGTCAATGAAAAACTGTTAGTCATTCCTCTGGTACTCCCTGCTTTCAGCCAAGATCCATCTAACATTAGCTATAATATCCCTAGTACCATGGCCTCTTTTAAACCCAGCCCACACTTCTGGTAGTTCTCTTTTGATAAGATATTTCACTCGTTTTTGGCTAATCTTCCACAGTATCATGCTTGCGTGCAATATCAAAGATAGTGTTTGAAAATTTCCACACTCTGTCAGGTCATCTTTCTTTGGAATGGGAACAAATAAAGGTCTCTTCCAGTCAGTTGGCCAGGTGGTTGCCCTGCAGATTTCATGGTATAACTTGATTAGCACATCCAGGGCAGCATCTGTTTGCTGAAATATGTCATTTGGTAAGCCATCAATTCCTGAGGCCTTGTTTTTTGCTATCTTTCAGAGCAGCTTTAACTTCCTCCTTCATCACCACAAGCGCTTGCTCATATGTTATTTCATGAAATTCTTCTGCGTCTACCAATTTCTTTTGCTACAATGACCCCGTGTACTCTTTCCATCTTCTTTTAATGCTTCCTGGATCATTTAATATTCTGCCCAAAGCATCCTTAAGTATAGAACTCAATTCTTGAATTTGTTCTTCAGTTTATTCAGCTTTAGAAATGCTGAATGAGTTCAGCCCTTTGATTTTCTGACTCCAGTCCTTGCATATTTCATTATAATACTTTGTCTTCCTGTGCTGCCCTTTCGAATCTTCTGTTCAGCTCCTTAATATCTTGATTTCTTCCTTTGCCTTGGTTTCTTGGCACTCTAGCGCAATACTCAGAGTCTCTTCTGACATCTGTCTTGATCTTTTCTTCCTCATCTGTCTTTGTAATGACCTTTTGCCTTCTTCCTGATGATATTCTTGATATCCTCCCACAGCTAATGTGATCTCCACTCATTTCTGTTCAAGACCTCAAACCTGTTTCCGAGATGGTTTTGAAATTCAGGAGTGATAGACTCAAAGTCAAATTTTGGTTCCCATGGATTTGATTTAATTATCCTTAGCTTCAGCATCAACTTGCATATGAGTAATTGATGGTCTGTTCCACAACCAGCACCTGGCTTAGTTTTCACAGCTGATATTTAGCTTCTCCAGCAATTTTTTTTCCACAGATGCAATCGATCTGATTCCTATTAATACCATCAGGTGAAATGCATGTTTATAGCCTATGTTTCTTTTTCTTATAAAACATATTTGCAATGAGTAAATCATTAGTAGTACAAAATCCCATCATTCTATTTCCACTTTCATTTGTCACCAAATCTGTGGTTTTGAGCTACTGATCCTTCTTCACTGTTTACAACTTTTGCATTTCAATAATCCATTATTATTAACGCATCTTGATTGCATGTTTGATTGATCTCTGACTGCAAAAGTTAGTAGAAATCTTCTATTTTCTCCTCATTCGCTTGCATTTTTGCTGCATATATTTGAAAGATGGTTTTATTCATTGTATATCCTTGTATGTGTATGGATAACATCCTGTCACTCACATATTTCAAGATGGATATAGAAATGACTTTTTAAACTACGAAAGTAACCCCATTTTTGCTCACTATTTCATCTCCAGAATAGCCGAGCATATGATCATCTGACCCAAAATGTCCCATGCCAGTCATCTCATTTCACCAATACCTAGTACGTCAATAGTTACGTATTCCATTTCTTTCTTTACAGTATCCATAGGTTAGGGGTATTAAACCATACCCAATTTATAACCAAGGCACTCTTCCTCATTGTTTCAGTAAAATACTTCATTCAACTTCTAAAATAAAACTTATTAAAAATTTATGTTGATCACAATTATGATCTTTTGTGACTAAGTGGGTTAAGGAATTTCACTGCAAACACAAATGCACAATTTTAACTCACCAGATCATTCTCAGGAGAAAGATGGTCAATCTCCTGCTATGTAACTTATTACATCTGAAAACTCACTATAGGGTCAGTGCAATGGCAAATAACAACAAATCTATAGAGTGACTAGAGGGACACTATTAATCCAAATTGATTGGTAACAGTGCATTTGATAAAAAAGGAAATAATTTTAATTACTTTTTTCTATACTCTTTTAGAGTTAGTGTTTTGCACATTAAATAATTCTCAATATTAACATTTATATGTACATTGATGGCATGCATGTGACCTTTGGCAACTGATGCTATCATAACATTAATCTTACATAAATTGGAAACATGATATATTTAACACTCATAATTTTAACTAAGGCACTCTTCCTTATTGTTTCAGTACAAAAATTTTATTTCATTCTCATCATAAAACTTGCCCATAATCAAGATTTTGTGTTAATTACCATAATGAGAATATTAATGTTACTAAA
The DNA here is from genome assembly GCF_000299155.1 of Elephantulus edwardii. Classification (NCBI taxonomy): domain Eukaryota; kingdom Metazoa; phylum Chordata; class Mammalia; order Macroscelidea; family Macroscelididae; genus Elephantulus; species Elephantulus edwardii. The sequence continues at coordinate 3,094,438 of NW_006399955.1, forward strand.
GAGAAGAAAATGTTAATTTCATAACTGTAGCTTCATGACTGTGATAAAAGTTTTTATACTACAAATATGAAAATCTATTAATGCTGCTTTTTTTCATCTTTCTTATATTTTATTAACCATAATGTCAGTCCTAATCAACTATTGTTAGAGAAATCACTTTTGATTTATTTTGGAGTCCTGAATGATTGACATAAATCATACAGATCTTCTGCAATAGGACAACATAAACAATCTTAGAAAAATCCCCAAACGTCATTGCTACTGACTCAATTCTAATCCTAATGACTCTGTAAGATAATTGTCCCATAAAGTTTTAAGACTAGTATATTTACAGAAACAGACTGTCACATTTTGGTCTCATGGTTCAGACTAAAAATAGTAGAACATACAGAGTAATAGTTTTGATTCCTATTTCTTAAAGTGAGACATTTTGTAATAAAAACATTAACTGAAATTATAACAATTTTGACATATTTTAAGTATTATGGTAAATAAAATATATTAATATAATATTACATAAAGAAGTATTACAATGAAAACAATTTTGCCTTTCCAATTAGCAAATATTAATAGTAAGCTGGGTGAAAGCAAAAGCAATATAAGGATTTAAAGAGACATTGCACTCAATTACATCAATTTTAATTAATTTTGTTTAAATTTTTATTTATTTTGTGTGTGTGTGTGTGTGTGTGTGTGTGTGTGTGTGTGAGTGTACCGTCAACTCAGATCTGACTGATACAGGAGGAGATTGTCCCTCCTTTTCCTGGCAGAGCATCTGGTGGATTTGAACCATGTGCTTCTGGGATTGTAGTTGCAGCTCCTTGCCACTAGGTCACCAGAGCTCCCCTTCAATTAATTTTATAAAGCAAAATGTGTATAAATTTATAAATTAAAACCAATACAATTTATACATTTTCACTCAAATATAAAATAAACTAAAAATTTCAAAAAAAGATCACATGTAAGTATCTTTCTTGAATGATAAATAAAGAAGGTATGTTGTTGTTGACCTTCTAGCAACTTTTCAGAGGCAGTTAATAACATGGGAGGAGATTGCTCATCCTTCTCCAGCTTCAACCTTTTAATTTATAAAGATGATGACACAATATCAAGATTATAGAGGGAAAATGTTTAACCAATATTTCTAAGTTATAAATTGTAGGCAAACTAAGACAAAGGAAAATAATAGGACTGGAGAGGTAATAGGTACAGTACTTATTTTCCCAGAGTTTGCTGATTTTGTTGTTGATTCATTTTTAGTTATTTCAACTGAAGGCAGAAAACATAAGTGTGGTAAGAAAACTGCCATACGACATTAATCTTGAAACTTTATTCACCCTGTTAGTTATATGTGAGGTAATTTGAATGACTAAATAAGCACTAAAGTAGAATATATTAATAACTTGTTTTTATTTTGATAAAAAATAGATTAGTATTTTTTTATTACATTTGCCTTAGGCTAAATTAGAAAGCTTCTCCATGTATCCCAGTGGTCTAATATGGTTTTAGACAAAATTAGAAAACATCTCCATGTATCCTAGTTTTAATACTGTCAATTAAAGTCTATATTAGGTATTGTCTAATGCAGATTTCTACTCTTCTTTGTCATTATGATCTTTTCTTCCTGAACAACTTTTGGTCTTACTTTAAACCTCAGTCCTTTATATGATTTTCATGTTTAACTGTGGACATAGTCATCATTTTTGAATAATCATTTGTGGAGAATGTCTAACTCATGATGCTGAACGTAATTCTTGCCCTTGAAAAGGGCACTCAACATGTTGACTTTTTCTTGTGCATTACTAGGCTTTTTTTAATGTCCTTTAAAAGGTTTACCATTATCCTGGGAGCAAAAGAATAGCTTTGGCTACCTTTTAAAGAGTTATCAACTAAGATCTCAGTGTTCCCACTCATCAATTTGCTTTTCCACACTGATCTCCGGCTTGAAATTTTCAGGCTGTCTTGAAGGTCAAGTAACAAAATAGCACTATTCATTATAGGGAACATCACTCCTGCCCTTTTGTGTGGAGGACCCTGCTGTTCCATAGGTATGACAGGAAAAGGAGGGGCAGCCAAGCTCCATCTGCTTCTGACCTTTGTAAGCCTCATTTTGGTAGATGCAAGGATTAATGTAGAGAAATGGGTCTTCTTTTGAAAACATCTTGTTAAAATTTCACAACTCTGAAAAGATGTCTGAATGTTCTGTTTATTTAAAGAACATACACTTTAAAATTTTATACATAAAAATTTTTAAATGCTTGAGTTATATAGATAAATGTGATGTAACGTACTCATCCTGGACATGAATTATTAGACGTTGAACAACTCTCTTTTCTCCTTGGATAATAGGGTTTATCATGCTCTTTCACATTCAACTTTCCAGATAACTGAAGCATCTGCTTGCTTTATGACAGGACTTCAATCAGCACCTAGTCAAGTGTAACTCTTCTCTATTTCTTTTTATAGAAAAGATTAATTGAATTTTACATCTTCTGAGTGGCAGTTATTCTGCTGGTTTCCTTTCATACATCCAATCCTCTACAGACAGACTCAGAGGAGTAACAAGTGGATGTTCTTCTACATTAAAACCTGACTGACAGGAGCCAGAGCTGAACCAACGTATGAGCAAAAAATCTGAATTGAGCAAGAAATAACCTTTCATTGTGTATGAGCCATTATGTACTTTTTCTCTTTTTATTTTATCAAAATAGCATAGCCTTGTTTTCATACTGAGTTATGAAACTGGGTTAGCCAGGAGAAATAGGAACATTTCAAATTCAAACACGAAGCTAGCTACTTAAACTGACAATACATTTGGAAAGTATCTAGAATTCTCTTTTAATAGCTAAAAACTCACCTTTTCAAGATCAAATTTGATAATTATGGACTTGTGCTGCCAACCCAAAGTCAGACAATTTGAATCCACTAGGCACTACTTGAAAGAAAGAGAAGTAATCTTCTTACATATAATTTGTTGTTGTTGTTGTCATGTGCCATAGAGTCATAATTGACTCATAGCTGACTCTCCAGCATGCTCTCAGAGGCAGGAACTCACATGGGAGCAGGTAGTTTACCCTCTTCCACGAAGCAGGTGGAGATTTGAAATGCCTGCCTTTGGGATTGCCGCACAGCATTTTACCAGTAGGCCACTAGAACTTCCGATGCAATTTGGTTGCCTAATGGTAAAAAGTTGCACTTCAACCCAAAGGTAGGTAGTTTGAATTAATTAGCTGTTTTCAGTAAAAATAAGATCAATATCCACCAGTGCAATTACAGCCTGTAAAAGCCTTTTGTAAGGTTAGCTATTATTAGTACAGTCTGACTCACAGACAATGAGTCAAGTTGAAATGAGATATTAAAATGCAAACATCTTTAATTTACATGAAAATTTTACAAAAATGTTGTTGTTCTTTGAGTAGCATGCAACTCTTAGCCACCCTATGTCCAATAGCCCTGAAACTTGCTCTGTGCTATGCCAACGTCACTGTCTCTTACACACCTACCCTTATTACCCCCACTCGCTGCATCAATCCATCCCATCAAGGGTCTTCCTCTCTTTCTCTGTCCCTCAAAGCTTCCAAGCATGATACCTCTCTCCAAGGACTCGTCTCTCCTTGCAATACACCAAAGTATGTTAGACAAAGCCTCAGAATCCTTGCTTCCAAAGAGAAAGAAGCCTGGTTTCACCATCTCCAGGACCAACCTGGTTTTTTCTCCTGGTAGTTTGTGGTATATTCAACACTCTTCTCCAGCACCACCGCTTAAAGGCACCACCTCTCCTTCTATTATCCCTAGTCATTGTCCAGCTTTCTGATGCATGGTAAGTAATTGCATAAACTATGACCTGGATCAGGTGAACCTAATCTCCAGCCTGATGTCATTGCTCTTCAGTACACAGGAGAGGTCCCTGACCACCGACTTTACCAACACAATTTGTCTCTTGATGTCTTGGCTGCTGGTACCAAGAGTGTTGATTGTGAAGCCAAGCAAACGAAAATTGTTAACATTTTCAATCTATTCATCATCTATCATAACCCTGCCAATGAGCCCAAGGGTAAGAATAGATACTTATAAAAACCCCAGAATCCATTAGCTTGATTTTCACTACAAACCTACAATTTCATGTCTTTTAACACTTGATGTTTTCCCCATAAGTTTTACCTTATTCTATGATCCTAAATGATTGCTATGTTTCTTCTCTTTGAACTTAAAAAAATGTTTAGATAAGTTGATATTTTCAAATACATATATTCATCTAATTCATAGATTATTTCTCTTTTTAAAAAAAAACACTGTTCAGATCTTAGACATATGTAACAATACCTCAAATATAAATAGTCCAGGAATAATAATAAAATGGTTCTTTACAATCTTTCTAAACCAATAATAACAGTGATTCCAATAAAAAAGAGGGTGAAAGATCAGTAATCTCGAGCACAATTTACTGCCTCTTGCTGATCAACTATGAGTAGAGTCCCACATGGAACACAACAACAATAAATAAGGACTAGAAATAATCTCTAAGATGAGAAATACTAAAAACCTTCCCCTTCCTTTGACTGTTGTTATGTGTGACTCGTTGCGACCCTATGTGCAAGAGCCCTAAATGCCATTCTAGCTTGTGCTAACCGCAATGTCTCAAACACACTCATTCCCACCACTCCACTCACAGAATCGATCCATCTTATTGAGGGCCTAGCACCTTTATCAAAACCAGGGCACTGAAACAGATACCATACTCCTTCTCAAGCATTATACATTCTTACAAAGGATTTTGTTCTCAGACAGAACTTCCTATTTTTCTAACAAAGTAAATGCAAAGCGACAATGAAGACATAAGTAAGGGATTTGGGGGCTTTATATATTATTTTATTTTTTCTTGAAATTCAAACTCCTTGTCATGGTGTTTGAACTGACTCACAGTTGATCATCTACTGGATTTTCAGAGGTTGTCAATTGCACTGGAGGAGATTGCCCTTATTTCTCCTGAAGAGCAGCTTGTTAATTCAAACCACCTACCTCTGAGTTGGAAGAGCAGCTCCTTCTCATTAGGTAACAGGAGTATAATTTAAAATACAATTGTAACTGAAATCCATAGATGAACTTAGAATTTGCTTATTGACTCCTAAATATCTAATTAGGGAGTTTCAGTGCAAAGTCTACAGGGTGTTATGCTGCTAACTCTACTAATTTGTGTGGTTTGAATGCACCATTTGTTTAGTGAGAGGAAGCTGGGAAATCTCTTCCCTTCAATTTACAACACCAGGAAGCTAATAAATGGTTTTCTAGTGATGATTTTTTATGAACAGCAACAATTCTTTGACATTTTCTTACTACAAAAACGTCACTATTTAACTGAGTAAAATGATGAAACTAGACAAAAATAAAAATTTCAAATATTTAAATAAACAGTCTGAAATAAAATGAAATAAATTTACTATTAATATATAGTTTGTTACATTTGTTATTGTTGTTAGGTGCCACTCAGTACATCACAGAGCGACCCTATGAACAAGTGTTTACTCTGTTCTCCCCTGTACCATCCCCATTGTCTATTACACACTTGAGTCCATTACTATAGTCTTTGCAACAGTCCATCTTGTTGAGAGTCTCTCTCTTTTTGCTTACCCTCCACCTTCCAAATATGATGCCCCTTTTTGAGGAATAGCCTCTCTTAACAACATGCCCAAATATGTAAGACAAATTTTTGTAATCTCTGGCTCGAATAAACAATTTGGCAGCACTTTCCCCAAACGTATCTCTTTGTTCTTTTGGTAGCCCATGGGATGTAAACACCACAACATCAGAATGCAGAATATTTTCATCCTCTTGCAAAATCTTCTGATGATCATTCTTTTTTAGAAAACATTCTTGCTATATTTAAGCAGACTATCATTATTCTTTTACCTATTAGCAAATTTTGTATCTTTCTGAAAGATCAGAAGAGTAAAACTATAGAACATGGAAACTTTTAAAAAAAATTTATTTTATTAATTTTTATGAACATTTCAGAGATTTTGGATTTCCATTCATTTATTGTTGCACTTTCCTCCCTGCCCACCCCTCTCCCCAGTTTCTTCCTCTCTTTGAAAAGTAAAAGAAAAATTCCTTCATTGGTATACAATCCCCCTGCCCTGAATGCACTCCACTATGCAACGATAATGCTGGACTCTTGTGATAACCATTATATCCTATCATAGGTCACTTTTAAACTGTTTTCTCCTTCATCTGTTTCAATGCAGTATACATAATTTATCCAATTTTTCTGAGTTTCAACCCAACCCTGATATCAGTCCCATTCTACAAGAGTGGCACTATGCAGTATTTGTCTTTTTTTTGACTGAGATATTTCACTCAGAATAATATCCTCCAAGGTCACCCATTTTGAATAATATTGCGTGACTTCCTTGTTTTTCAATGCAGCATAGTATTCATTGTGTGAATGGACTACTTCTTCTCTATCCATTTGTTTGTTGATGGGCACTTAGGTTGTTTCCAACTCCTTGTTATTGTGAACAAAGCCGTGATAGACATGGGTGTGCATATTTCTGCTTGGATATCGGTTATGATCTCTTTAGAGTATATTCCCAGTGGTGGAATTGCTGGGTCAAATGGTATCTCTATGTGCAATTTTTGAGAAAGTGTCACAACACTTTCCACCATAGAACATGGAAACTTTTAAGGTTAGTTTCCTTTACTCAGAATAATGACTCAAAAATTCACTGAAATGACAATATTCATATTTTAAATGTACCGATTACACTAAATTTTACTATGAACTAAATAAGTATATAGATATTTACCTCAAACCTAAAAATATACAAAAATAAAAAGGTTTATAGATATCTATCTACTTATCGAGATAACTTATTTGTATTGATTATAATCATGTTGAAATAATCTAATTCTCAAATATTATTTTCTCTTTCTGCTGAATTATTCACATTAATAGAAACAATATAACTTTTATAGACAACATAAGTTACACTGTCTTGACCTTTTTAGTAATTATTTTTGTAAGGTCAAAATGTAAATATGGTAAAATAATGTTAAGAAACATTAAAACATGGAAATAATGAAAAATGACAGTGACATATATTTATTATTATAATAGAAAATTATCTAACGTCCTCTAAATATTGTTGTTGTTGTTAAGTGCCATCAAGTGGCAGGCGACTCATAGCGACCCTATGAAGGAGAGTCCTCAACGCTTGGGTGCCTTTCATCCTCTCTTCAGGTTCATAGGGTTTCCGGAGGCAAGCTATTATGGAAGTGGATGCCCCTTCTCCTTCCACACTTGGTTAATCGGGGAGCTCCACCCCACTCTCTGTCCGCATTGGGTGGCCAACCATTAACGATTTGACACATCGGTATCACAGCCTCTAAAGATTACTCCTGTAAATAGTTGAACTACTTCCTGTGGTTGTTTTCATAGCTACTGATGCATGGCTTGTAAAAACAAATTACTTTAAACTCTTGTGATAAATTAAAAAAACTTCCGTCTCCATACCTTTTCAATCTGTATGCAGAACAGATCATCTGAGACACTGGGCTGCAGGAGGAGGAATGTGGCATCAGGATTGGTGGAAGAGTCATCAACAACCTGTGTTAGGTAGATGACACAACCCTGCTTGCTGAAACCGAGGAGGACCCGAAGTGCTTGCTGCAGAAGGTCAAGGACTGCAGCCTTCAGTATCCTTTGAGGCTCAATGTCAAGAAGAAAAAGATTCTCAATACTGGTCCAATTGGCAGCATCAGGATGGATGGTGAAGAGGTTGAGATTGTTCACAGCTTTAGTATGCTTGCCTCAACAGTCTCCCTCTTGGCACCAGTAGCCAGGAAATTAAAAGACGTATTGTCATGGGAAAGTTTGCTGTTGGGACCTCTCCAAAGTACTGAAGAGCAAATGGTGTCTCTCTGGAGACTAAGGTGTATCTGATACAGGTCATGGTCTTTGCTATCACTTGTTATGAATCAGAGAGTTGGACAATGACTAGAGAGGATAGAAGTAGAATTGATGCCTTTGAACTGTGGTGGTGGAGAAGAGTATTGAGGGTAGCAGGGACTGCTAGGAAAACAAACAGATTCATCCTTGAAAGGGTTAAACCGGTGGCTCCTTGGAGGCAAGGATTCTGAGGTTTCGTCTAACATACTTTGGACATGTTGTAAGGAGGGACCAGTCCTTGGAGAGGGACATCATGCTTGGTAGGGTGGAGGGACAGCGCAGGAGGGGAAGGCCCTCTATGAGGTGGATTGATTCAGTGACTGGGATAATCAGGATGGGAATGTAAGAGACTGTGTGATTGGCACAGGACAGAGCAGAGTTTAGGGCTGTTGTACATAGGGTCGTTATGAGTCGCATGCGACTCAATGGCACATAACAACAACAACAACAAAATCACTAATATCACACACTAGCTAAATCCTGTTGAAGATTATCCAGAAAGGACTTGAACAGTACATTGACAGAGAACTAGCAGACATACAAGCTGAGTTTAGAAGAGATTGTGGCACTAGTGACATTATTGCCAATGTCAAATGGATCTTGGCAGAAAGCAGAGAGTGTCAGAAGAATGTATATCTGTGTTTTATTGATTATGCAAAGACATTTGATTGTGTGGATCACTTTGTGAAAAATGGGGATCTCAGAGCGGTTGATCCTGCTTATTTATACAAAACCTATACTTAGTTCACAAAGCCTTCCCCAGAACAGAGCAAGGAAACACTGTACAGTTCAACATCAGGAAAAGAGTGTGTCAGGGATGTATCCTGTCCCCGTACCTTTTCAACCTGTATGCAGAACAGATCATTCAAGAAGTATGGGTTTATGAGAAGGAATGTATTATCAAGTTTGGAGGAAGACTCATCAACAACCTATGATATGCAGATGACACAACCTTGCCTGCTGAAACTGAAGAAGACCTGAGCACATGATGCAAAAGGTTAAGGACTGTAGTCTTCAATATGGATGAAACTCAACATCAAAAAGACAAATATTCTTACCACTGGGTCAATTGACAGCACTATAATAGATGGAAAGAAATTGAGGCTGTTAGCAATTACAGCTTGCTTAGATACACAATGCTTTTGACACCAGCAGTCAGGAATTTCTGCTATCATGGACCTCTCCAGAGTACTGAAAAGCAACAATGTCAGTCTAGAAACAAAGGTTTGCTTAATCTCAGCCATGGTCTTCTCAGTTACTTGTTATGTTTCAGAGAGCTGGACAATGACTAATGATGAAAGAAGATCAATAGATGCTTTCAAGTTGTAGTGCTGGAGAAGAGTCTTGAACATACCATGGACTTCCAAGAAAACAAATAAGCCTGTCTTGGAGAGTGTAAAACCAAGTCTTTCCTTGGAGTCTAAGATTTTGAAGCTCTGCCTTACTTACATTGGACACGTGGCCAGGACAGAACAGTCCTTGTAAAAGGACATCATGTTTGGAAGGGTGGACGGACAGCGCAGGAGAGGAAGACCCCATTTGAGATAGATTGATATAGTATCTGGGGCAATGGGGGTTGGTGTGTCGGATTTAGTGAGACTGGCTCAGGACAGGGAAGGGTTCAGAGTTATTTTACAAAGGATCACTATACATCACAGGTGACTCAATAGTACATAACAACAATAACATACTATGACAGGTTTGGAAGCAGGAGTGGCATCTACTTCCTAAACAGCATGCCTCCAGAAACTCTATGAACTTTAATAAATGTCAATAGTTGTAGAGGGGCTTCAGGACTTTTGTTCTTAAGGTTGCTGTGAGTCATGCTCTACTCAAAGGCAATCATCAACAACAACATTTAATATAATAGTTTAAGTTATAAATGTATCACGTTTGACATGAAGGACAGTTATTCAATTAGGTATCCTTCCTCTAAAAAATAATTAAATAATGCAGTTATTTGAATTAGAAAATTCATAGCAAGCACCAATAAAGTTTCTCAAGCAGTGTTTATTTAAAACACTGTAAATTGATAATATAGATATGCTTTACTCTGCCTTGAACAAAGTTATAATAGAAAAAATAACTTATTAAGTAATGAAAGCAAAAGAGTAAACTCTATAAATAAATCTCACAAAAGCTAAAGCATTCATTGTATTATTACTTTATGCCCACAAGAATAAATAACTGTTTTTAAATTTGGCAATGCTGTTTTAAAGCTTGATTCAAATTTATTGTCATTAAGTCAGAACTGGCTCATAGCTGACCCTCCAGCAGGTTTTTGTAGGCCGTACGTAACATGGGAGGAGATTGCCCATTTTTCTTCCACAAGACTGTTAAAGCCAATAAGAACTGCTACAGCCATGAGTGAGTTCCTCCTCTCCACTCTGTAGTTCCTGCCAGGAACCAGAGGCACCTAGAAATTGGAAGAGCTCAGCCTTCATCACAATCTTGAAGAAGATTGACAATTAATCACTTTGAAAGTGGTAGTTACCCCTCATGATTGTAAAAATAGACTAAATGGAATAGTGGGAAAAACAAAAGTAAAGATTAAGGAGAAGCCACTTCAAATACTAGTGCTCAGACCATAGACCAATTTTCCTTTCACTCACAAGAATGAACCCAATGTCAGACTCTTAGACAGGGTCCTGTGCTTTCCTTTTTGCGTTTTTTTTTTATTTTTCTACTAATAAACTTATGGTTATTTCTTTTGCAAGTGTTTGCCATTGACAGCCTTCCCCAGAAACAACTTATTAGTCCTTTCCAAGACATTTGAATCTGGACATCACCTACACTGTCACTGGAAACTATCAATGACAACTTTTGGATTAAAAATGGCAGAGAAGTTCCATCTTTGACTTAGTAGGGAAACTCATTATAGACCACTAGAACTCCTCTTTTATATATCATTAAATCACAGACTTGCAACACCACTATGGAAATTTGTTGGTTCAGGGAGAAGGGTCCTTCTGTCTATCTAAGGCTAATAATGGGAGCTCTGGTGGTCCAGTGGCAAGAAGCTGCACTAGAATCCAGAAGGCATATTGTTCGAAGCCACCAGCTGCTCCACAGGAGAAGGATGGGCAATCTTCTCCTGTGAGATTAACTGACTCTGAAAACCCTCCAGAGGGTCAGCTATGGGTCTTTTCCAACTCAACAGTACACAACAACAAGGCTAATAATGAAGCTCGAAGCTTTAGAGAGCAGCCAATTAACGTAAAACACGTAAAACATAGGACACTGGAGTTTAGAAAGAATTAGACATTTAAAAGATCTGCTAAATTTATGTTAGGTAAGTAAGTAGACATCTACCACCCGGTACAGGCCACTCTAGTGGGACAGTGGATTTGATATTGGGCTACTAATAGAAAGTTATGTACATTGAGTTTACAACAACCCTACAAGAAATAGATGGGCAGACTCTTCCCTTCCAGATTAATAGACCTTAAATACCAGTGCAGGAGAGGAAGACCCTCAATGAAATGGATTGATTCAGTCACTGTAGTAATGGGGACAGGTTTGTCAGAGACAATAAGATTGACAAGGGATAGAGAAGGGTTTAGGGTTCTTGTCCATAGGGTCGCTGTGAGTCACAGGTGACACAATGACACATAACAACAACAACAACAATCAATGACGTGTCTTCATAAATCAGAATTTACTTAATGTTAATGGGCTCGGTTTGGTTTGAATTTACTATTTAGGCCAAATGAAAGGACAGACTTGATCGTATACAATTGTGACTGAAGAACAAAATTCTTTCAAGTCCTCTACGTACATTGTTTTATTATTTATACTTAAAGGATTAGTTGCAAGCTTTAGATCATTGCGTACCAAGGGAAGCCATTTTTATTGCAGTTGTTCTAGCTTCAAACAGATTGTAGTTGAGAGTTAGATTGTTTATAGTCCTCTAGAAAGTCTGTGTTGTGTTCCCAGGATATCTACTTTGCCCATGGTTTACTGCATCATACTGCATTGTAAACCAAAATTTGTGATACCTGCAATCAATCAGGATGATTTTACCATTCTGGGATAGCATGTTTAATTTGAGAAATCATTTTGTATAATGGAGGCAGAAATTAGGCATTTACAATAATTCCAAATAGTAGCAGGAAAAATATGGATTCAGAGCGGACAATTGCAGGATTGTAAAAATGTATAACATTTTGTGGAGTGATTGGCAGGATACAAAACAAGTAAGAAATATGCAGGTTTGGTATAGCAGGTCTCCTTCATCACTTAAAACCTAAGAAATAATTTCCAATATAATATTCAGAACTTTATTTCTTCCTCTTTATTATTTCATGACTTTTGCCTATTTTGTAATTGGGTTATCAGTCTTTTTCTTCTGGAGGCCCAGGAATATTCTGCAAACTTTTGTTAAGCGATGCTTCTCTGAGATACTATTGCCAAATGTTTTTCCCAGTTGGTAGGCTTTCTTTTCACCCTATTGGAAAAAGGTTTTTTGTAAGTACAGAGAATTAATCTTTAGGAAGTTCCATTCATCAATGTTATCCTCTCCAGATTGTGCATTTCTGACTGTATTTGGCAGTCTCTTTCTACCATAGGCTAAGTCTTCTAAGCTTGGTCAAAGTTTTTCTCTTATGAACTTTATGATTTTGGGCTTTGCTTCCAGGGTGGCCAACAGATACATGAAGAAATGCTCAAAATCACTGGCAATAACAGAAATGCAAATCAAAACCACAATGAGATAACATCTCACCCTAGTAGCAATGGCAAAAGGTTAGTAGGGTAGGAAGCAGTAAATGTTGGAGAGGATGTGGAGGGATGGGAAATCTCATACATTGTTGGTGGATTATAAAATGGTACCATCATTCTGGAAAATAGTTTGGCATTTCCTTGAAAAGTTGAACAAAGAAACTCCACATGACCCAACTATTCCACTAATAGGAATATACTCCAAGGAAATTAGAACTTGGACACAAATGGAGATTTGCACATCAATGTTCATAGCAGCGTTGTTTACCATAGTAAGAACATGGAAACCCCTTAAATATTCAACCACAACAGAATGGATTGAAAAATTGTGATACATTTACACATTGGAATTCTATGTAGCACTAAGGAACAACAATTTTTACAATACTACATAACGAGGGGGAAGCTGGAGACCATTATGTTAAATGAACTAACACAGTCTCATAAGAACAGATATTGCACAAGACCATTATTATAATAATAGAAAGATAACTAGTAAAGCTTGTACAGGAACTCAAAGGGAAAGAAAAGGGGGAGTGGAGGGATGAAGAAAGATATGGGGTGAAATCACAAGGCTGTATAGTTTGATGCGTGTAGGGAGAAGAGGAAGCAAATGAAAGGATTTGGGCATGGGCAAAGTCCAATGGGGATTAATTTTATAAAACAAAGCATGAGAACGACTGAATGAAACACAATGTGAATGAAGAATAGTTTGAAACACAATGTACATAAACTTAGTAAGCAAATCAATTGTAAAAGTAAAATTTAAAAAAACTATATGAAAAAAAAATCATTATTTCTAACAAAATATTACCACAATGGTTTTTCAATGCTGATTTTACATACAAGAAATGAAACTAATTGAAAATTTTTTGGATACATGTCATTGATATTTTTGCTACAGGCCTAGGTTTTAACAAAAATCTAAAAATTTCAAAGTTTTAGCTTTTAATTAAAGTTCATGTGCCCAAATTTGTACAAAGTAGATAACAATAATGACTACAATGTTTGTAGAAGCAATCTTTATTATCAGATGAGAAGTGAGTTTTCTAAACAAAATAGTTTGTCAATATAATTGCCATTCATTGCTATGGTTAAATTTAAATGAAAAGGAAAAAAGTGAAAAATAAAAATAATAGTCACTAAAACTCAAGTGTGATAGTTAAAAACAATAGAAATCTTTCAAGATCTAAAGTATTTTATAAAATAGTCACATGATGACACTCTCTAGAATCACTGTAATGTTGTGATGAAAGCTCGTTTGAACCCTTCTGCGTCTGATGAAGAATAAAAAAAAGTATTAAATAAAATAGGGAATAAACAAAAAGAATTATAATCTATGTTAAGAATGGAGAAATAAAAAGGTTAAGAAAAGTTAATATTTGCTAGATGGAAGACAAAACACATAGATCCTTGTAAATTTATCATCTTTCTATCACAACAAATTGTCAACTTGAAAATGTCGTTGTTGTTGTTGTTGTGTCCTGTAGAGTCAGAACCAACCCATAGCTGACCCTCCAGTGGGTTTTCATAGACAGTTAATCAATCTCAAGGGAGGAGACTGCCCATCATTCTCCCAAGGAGCACCTGGGGTCCTCAAACCATGCGTCTTCCGAATTGCAGTGCAGCTTCTTGCCATTAGGAGAAAATATAATTTGAAAAAATTCAAGTGCAATGTTGTTCAAATAAAATTCAACTGTGTTTCAGAATGTCAAAAATTTTATATTCAAAACAAGCATCAAACACATTAAAATGGAAATAAAAAGAAACCAATGATGTCATGTAACCGGTGGGAAATAAATGCCTAATGTGTTTGCATGGCATAAATTTAGACCGTGGGATGACATATTGTTTACATTACTTTCACAAGCAATCTGAGTGCCCTATATGTACTATCCACTGTACAAAATGTTAGGCAAGTAAAAGTAGGTAATTTAATAAGATTATCAACAAGCCAGGAGCTTTATATGTTTGTACAATAATTGCCTGATTCCCTGTGCTTGGCACTTGTTCTGATTCATTGATGGTTTAAAACAAAAATTATAATTAGTTCAGTGCTGAAATACCATACATATTTTGCAAAATAAAATGTCTGTTTGTTATCCATCATCCACACTATAATTTACTTACTCTAAAATCAAAGCTATGTCTCAAAACAAAGTTTGTTAAGATATAGGTCTTTTAATTCTTAAAGCCTTTGTAAAGATGTTAATGATGAATGATTGTGAATGTTATAAAAGGTTAAAGTGAAAAGGCCCACTAACAACTAACCTTATTTGCAAATCTTGCGGTATGTAATTATTATTAAGTGGGACAAAGTAGTATTTGGCAGTTCCCCGCAGTTTAGTTGTTATGTTTTGCTTATTATGAATTAAAGATAAAGTATCAGGACACAGGCTCACAGCAGTCTAGCAGATTCAAAACATCTGCTAGGGTCATGCCAATTAAGTTTCTCAATAAACTCAACATCAAGAAAGATAAAGGATCAGTTCTCCCAACAGTCTGTGACAAGGCAGCTAATAATAATGAGCATAGAAATATTCAGGGATGTTAAAGGCAGTATGCTTATTCAGTCCATCTACTACTTCAGACTGAAAGGGAGAAAGGGGGGGCTTGAAACCTGCTCCATAAATGGGAGATCAAAAGAAAACTTCACTTAGAAAGTTTCCCTTGTCTTTAAATATATAAGTAATTATATGGAGTTTTATGAAATTAAATTTTTATTATATACTGGTTTATTCAAAAGCTTGCATACATCTTTTTTCACAGTAGATCTTTCCCATATCCTTCAGCCCCACTTCACCCATCAAATTGTGTGACCCTATGATTAATGGTGTTGTGGCAGGTTTGGGACATGAAGGACTATTCTGCCTCCAGGAGCCAGGCAAGCCAGGCTTGGCCTAGGGTTTAAGGAAGCAGGGGGCTTCAAGACCAAAAGGGGAAGAGGGGAGAGAAGGCGGCCATGTTCTCCCAGGTTGGCTCTGCCCAGGGCTTGTGATTGCTGTGAGGGTTGTTATGAGTCGCCTGCAATTCGAAGGCACTTAACAACAATAATATCAACACAGAGAGAGAGATCAGCTGGGCCTGTGGACAGAAAGCGATGCTACCAAGCCAAAGGTGGGTGGCTTTTAATCCGCGGCCCTCGGGCCTGTCTTTCATTGTTTTTGTTCAGACGACAGTCCTCTAGGTCATATAGCCCTGCTGTACAAGTTGCTGTCTCGCGGTCACTTGTGGTTGCCTGTGAGGCTGAACACTGTGACACTGATGGGTCAAATGTGTTAATAGTTGGCTACCCAATGCGGACTGAGAGTGGGGTGCAGCTCCCAGATGAAAACAAGCTTGGAAGGAGGAGTAGCATCCACTTCCCTAACAGTTGCCTCCGGAAACCCTAACCCTATGAACCTGGAGAGAGGATGAGAGACACCCAAGCGTCGAGGACTCTCCTTCATAGGGTTGCTATGAGGCGCCTGCAACTCCACGGCACTTAAAAACAACAACACTACTCATGGAAAGAAAATGAGAAATAAAATCCAGACTTTCAGAAACTTTTCAGTGGGAACTTTCCAACATTGACAGAAAAATCATACCAAAAGGAAGCACCTGTGATAAGGGAGAGGCTAGTTCCTTGGTAGCCATGACAAGAGAAAATTATGGAAAATGAAATAGTTTCTATTAGAGACTGACAAATGCACAATTTTGAATCCATGCTCTTCCCAAGATATTAAAACTAAATATAGTGCATCTGTTCCACGGCTTCGAAGATACTATATCACAGTGTGAAGTTTCATGATGATTATGTGTATTCAGTTGGTTGTTTTTTTTCTGAATATTACTAGTCTTTTGCTTTTTCCATTACATGAGAGCAGAAAGGATTACTCTTACAGAACTAGTGAACAAAATCCCAGGAAAATAGGAAAGTCATCCATGTGACACAATAATGAAATGTGTGTCAAAGAAACACTCCCATAGTGGAAAGAAGACTGGTTTCCAGACCTAGCACTGATTATGTTGCTAGGGAGGACAGAAGGAGAATTGACGCCTTTGAGCTGTGGTTCTGGAGAAGAGTATTAAATGTACCATGGACTGCCAAGAAAACAAACAGATTCATCCTAGAGAGGGTTAAACCAGGCTACTCCTTGGAGGCAAAGATTCTGGGGCTTCGTCTGACATACTTTGGACATGTTGCAAGGAGAGACAGGTCTTTGGAGAGGGACATCATGCTGGGTAGAGTTAGAGGGACAGCGCAGGAGGGGAAGACCCTCTATGAGGTGGATTGATTCAGTGACTGGGGTAATAGGGATGCGTGTGTCAGAGGCAATGCGATTGGCACAGGATAGAGCAGGGTTTAGGGCTGTTGTACATAGGGTCGCTATGAGTCGCAAATGAGTTGATGGCACATAACAACAACAACAGAACATCCAAGGACTCAGCCCACCTTGTTTACATTCCCGTTCAGCCAGATGATCTCATTTCTGCTTGGTCTAAGTAAGAACACTACCCCACACTCCTATTTTGACTTAAAGCAATATAGTTAGAAAAGGCAAAGAAATACGTTCTAAGGTTATAAGCACACAGTCCCCAGAAGAAAATGAACAACAACAAAAAAAAAGCAAAAAAGAATTACTATTCTGTGAATGAGACCATTAATTACCAACAAAACTATAGTAGAAATACTTTAAAGCTTATTGTTTTCTGGTAGTCTATGGCTCTTAAAAAAACAAAAAGCAAAACAACAGAATTTTCTCCTTGCCAAGTGGAGACAAAAAATTAGTACACACATACTTAACTATAACAATAGTTTTACTTTTAAGTAAAATGAATGTGTGAGAAGTAATTGGGCAATTGAAATATAATGCAAATAAATTCTCAAGAAATATATCTAATTGTAGTTTTCTTAAAGCAACACACAAGACAAGTCAGGATATTCAGATTCCCCCGAATGTGGACCGAACCATGTTATTAATGCATTTTTCTTCCTCTCAGTCTCTTCACTGAAATAGAATTTGAGGCTCATGCTGTGACTCTGCAATATTGTTCCCTGCAAGAAACTATCTTTTTCTGCCTCAGAGGTAATATGTTTTTATGCCTAATTTTGCTCTGGGTAACTACAGTGCTTGTTTATGTCCTTAACGTGCCTTTTAAAGAAATCCATTTTAATGAATCATTAATAAATCCTCCACCCAGGATTTCATTCACTCAGTAGCGAGTGGTGGAGGAAATTTACATTTTCTAATTCTATCATATTTATTAATCCTGATTAAGAAAGCATTTAATAAAATGTACGGAGTTTCAAAAATATATGTTGCCATATTTTCTGCAGTACTTAAAATTTTAAGCTTTTAGTTAAAGTTTTCACACTAGTTTCAGATCTGTTTAGCCTTAAGTATAGCTGAAGAATTTAGATGTACAGTGAAATAAAAACTTCATTTTATCTTCTGAGAAACTATGGGATAAAGCACTCGTTGCCTTTAAAGTAAAAATCCAAGACTTAATGCTTTACTTTTCTTTTCTTTTTCTATTGACACCTAATCTTCAGGTTATTTTAAATAGCACTATTTTATGATACTATCCAGAAACCAATGATTCCATAAACATATATTCTGGCCATATCTCTCTCTGAAACTCCAAAATTTATAACTAACTGCTTATTTAAATAATAAATATTCCACCAGCTGCTCCAGGGGAAAAGGATGGACATTATCTTCCTATGCAATTAATTCCTCTTAAAACCTGCCAGAAAGTCAGCTATGGGTTGGTCCAACTCTGTGCTACACAGCAACATTGTTATAGCTGCATACACATACATACCCCCACATATATACATACATAAACACATATGTATAACTACATA
>NW_006399955.1:3113861-3120812 GCF_000299155.1 Elephantulus edwardii
ACTTCAGGATAGAACTCGATATTCTCTTTTTAACTATGAATACATCACCATTCTTACTCTCCTTTTTATTCCCAGAATAGTACCATGTGATTATCTTTTTCAAAGCCACCAAAGGCAATCCATTTTCTTCTCAGTAGAAGCAGGAGCAGCATCCACTTCCAAAATGGCTTGCCTCTGGAAACTCTATGTACGAACAGCGCTCAGGCTGTTCATTCATAGGGTCGCTGTTAGTCGTCCACGACTCGAGGGCATTAAACAACAACAACAGTGACTAGAATGTAGATCTTCATGACCTGTAACAACTTTTGTTATGCCGATTACACAACCTTGCTTGCTTAAAGAGAGGAAGACCTGAAATATTTGTGACAGAAGGTTAAACACAACAGGTTTCAATATGGATTACATCTCAACATCAAAAAAAACATGGACTGATAGGCAACATCATCATGATCGACAGAGAAAGGATTGAGATTGTCAATTTCTTCACCTTACTTGGCTCCACAATCAATACACTTGGTATATGTTGTTGTTATGTGCCATTAAGTTGTCCATGACTCAAAGTCACCCTATGAACCCTTCCTCTGATCCCTGCCCTATCCTGAGCCAGTCTTACTGACTCCAGCACACCTATCAAGGGTTCTAGAAATCAGGAAATAAAGAGACATATTGGATTAGGAAAGTGTATAGTCAGGGACCTCTCCAAATTATTGAAGCGTAATTATGTCAATTTGAGGAAAAGGGTTCACTTGATTCAAGCTATGTGTTTGTTTTGTTTGTTTTTCTTTTTCAGTTTCTTGCTATGTATCTGAGAGCTGGAAGATGCATAAAGGTAACACAAGAAGAATGGATGCCTTTAAACTGTGGTATTGGAGAAAAGTCCTGAAGAGTCCATGGACTGAAAAAAAAGAACACAGAGATATATCTTGGAGAAGGTGCAGTCAGAGTGCTCCTTGGAGGCAAAGATGATGTATTTTGAGCATGTTGCTAGGAAAAACTATTCCTTGGACAGGGACATCATGCCTGGAAATGTGGAGTGGTGGCAAAAAAGAGGAAGACCGTCAACCCACAATTAGGTTGACATAGTGATTGTGAGACAGTATGAGATAGGACAGCATCCAAATGGGTTGTTCATAAAGTAGCTGTGAAGCCAGCTATAAGGCTATGAGTCTGTTCTGATTCAACAATACCCAACAACGCATGGGTATGTGTGTATTAGTGTATGTAGTATGTGCAAGCATTCTATGTATGTTTACAGTGATAAGCTATATTATATAAATGCATATCTGTGCATGTGTGTGTGTGTGTGTGTGTGTGTGTGATTCACTCACTCATTGCCATTGAGTCAGAACCAACTGACCCTTCACTAGGTTTCCATTCTTTTTTCATTATAACCTCTGGTGGATTCCCACAGTCAGAAAGGCTTGGCTCTGGATTAGTATTACTACTCCCTACAAACTGTTTCAGCACAATTCTTTAGGAGAGGGAGGTAGTGGTAAGAGTAATCAATTGTCTTCAGTGAAGAGATGTTAAGCCAAAATGTAACTTTAGCAAAATACGAGTTTTTTAAATACGTAGTATAACTATCGGTTTTGTTTGTTGTCATGTGCCATCGAGTTGTCTGTGACTCATAGTGACTCTATGTACAACAGCTCTCAAGCGTACCCTGTCCATAGCCAGTGTCACTGACTTAGACACATTTAATTCCATTGTCCCAGTGGCTGTGCCAGTACATCTCATCGGGAATCTTCCTTTCCTGACTTGTCCTTCCACTATTCTGAACATGCTGTCCTCCTTCAAAAACGAGTCTCTTAGCCATGTTAAGAATTTCAAAAAAGAAAGCATGAGGACAAAGCCATACACATACACACAATTTTTATACAAATATATTTTCTTAATTTGATCGCACCTTAATGTGTATTTTTAATGCAGCACAATGTTTAAATACATATCCAAGATGTCTTTTATTTATTTTATTTTATTTTTACGTGTACTGTCAAATCAGATCTGACTGGTACAGGAGGAGATTGCCCCCTCCTTCTCCAGCAGAGCATCTGGTGGATTTGAACTGCATACCTCTGGGATTGCAGTGCAGCATCTTGCCACTAGGCCACCAGAGCTCCCTCGCAATGTTTAAATACATATATACATATATATTTATTACAACTTTTCTACGACAGAATCAAGTAAAGTCATGTATAAGCAAGAATAGATCAGTCTCTATTGATCAAACTAAATTTTAATGATTTGTTTTCAAATTTCCCTGTCTTTGGTCAAATTGTAGAAGAATATTTAGAAACTTAAACGTATTTTTTTAAAGTTTCTTTGGAAGTTTTCCACATTTACACTTCCTGGTGACTAAAACTTACTACCTAAGGTTGATTACTTTCCTTCATGGAAAATATGTCCTTTTCTCAGCAGTAAACTTCCTCCTAAATTAGTGTTGATTAAAAAGTATCCTAGGGAGTAGACATCATGGCCTCTATAAATTTATTACTGTATAGCTTCCTGTCTTTTTGGAGATATTTTCTATTAAGTAAATTACAGACTGGTGGATGAAAGACACCACTTTTTCTTTTCTTTTCTCTGAGTCTTCGTATGTGGATTTTCTTTAGATTGTGAAATTATTCATTATAAACCATTCCAAGCCAATATTTAAAATTATTAAAATTGATTTCTTGGAAAAATTATTAGCATTTTAAATACTGGCAGTATTTGAGTATACAACTTCAAGGAAAGAAATTTACCTTTTATTTAAGATTTTGATGTCTCATTACCATGCCATGTGATATTCATTACCTCAGTATTGTTCACTACAATTTTCAATTCTTCCTTGGGGTACTGAATGAGTTTTTTCTTGTGGAAGAACCCTTGAACTTTCTGATACCTCCCTCTGAAATTGTCTTCTCCATTAATTTTGTACGGCTGGTTCTTTTGACTGTTTTGGGCCTCAGATACCATTTCCTAGACAAGTTAAATTCTAGCTAGCCTATTGAACCTCACTTCCTGAAATTCATACTAGTTATTAGATAATTCTTTCTACTTGCTTATGAAACTAATCACAATATATAAAATTAACACATACTTACATTTTTACTTCATTGTTGTTTTTCTTCATTAGTACAATGTGCCTCCTTTAGCATACATGTAAACCATTAGGTTAATCTCTGCAGCAAGATTTAAACATTGTTCCTGGAAGCCTTAATTTGGACTAATACTCCTTTTATGTATAAGAAAACATTTTATGAATTTCTATTTTAATATAGAATTGCTAATGCATTTCTTTCTTCTTTTCTTTGATGATAAATGTTCTTGTTTTTCTTTATTCTGCTGCTAGATCATAGGCATCATAATAAATATTGCTAATCATTTCATCAAAGTATCTTTAATTTAAAATTGTTCTCCAGACTAAAATTATTCATAAAGCAATGAAAACTTCTTTCTCATTTAAGAAAAAAACTTCAAAAGAAAATTTTAAAGAAGTTACAGTGCATTTGTGCCTTTATTATAATATAGATTATCCAAACAAAACACACTGTTCTCAAGTTGATTCTCTGGGTTGGAGTGGAAGTACTCCACAGCTTTTCCAAGGCTATAGAGTTGTTTAAATTTTAGTTTTAATTTATAGTGAAAGCTTGCATAGCAATTCAGATTCTTTATTGACAATTTTTATGCAAATTGTTCAGTGGCATTAGTTATATTTATCACGAGCTGTTGACATTCTCTTTGTGTTCTGTTTGTTCAATTTCTAATACACTGGTTACCTTGCTCCCTTATCATCTCATCTTGTTGATTTTTTTGGACTTATTCTGATGCTTTTTATTCAAACCATAATTTTTGCTCAACAGGGGAGAGATCATCATCACAAATGTGGTTTTCCCAGGCAGAGGCTTATCCATTGCACTCCAAAAGTGCTGACTTCTTTAATTTCTCCAAAAAGGAACTTGACTACATAATTTTGTGATAATGGAGAACTGCATTCATAATTTCCCCTAATTTTATTTATATATATAAATAGAAAAGGAAAGTTAATAAGACATTAATCTCTTATTTTTCTGTGTCACATTACTATTTTTACTGATGGATAATCTCAAAGAATAAGCTTGGTTTTTAGTTTAAAGAGCTTTTCAGGTGAAACTTTCTAGCTCTTCTATTTGTCAGCGTCTTTGTTTTTTCTTTCTTCTTATTTATTTTGTTTTACTTTGTTTTACAATGAGAAATTTGGCTTTTCACAATTTAACCATTTTCTTTCTTTGTGATCACAACCAGAATGGTTTTTAGGGTAGGAAGAGTGCTATCTGATTTGCATCTGATAGTAGATGAGGTTGTGGCTAGTTGAGATTTGCCTAATCATCAAGCTTTTACTTATCTTCTCACTTATCTGTTCTAGGTGAACAGAGACTTGTAGCTATGTTTCAGATGGTTAAGCTTTTAAGATTCTAACTGTTATTTTTTCACTAAGATGATGATAATGATTTTTAAATAATTATTATTAATTTTAATGAAAGTTTACAGAGACTTAGGTTTTCCAATCATTGTTGCATTTTTCTCCCTGCCCACCCCCTTTACTCCAATTCACTCTTCTCCTTGAAAAGTAAAAGAAAAACTCTTTAATTATTATGCAATCCCTCTTCCCAAGTCATCTCCACTGTGCAGCCTTCATTCTGGACTCCTGCCATATTCGTTCCCTCATCTGTTTCAGTGCAGTATACAATGTTCCTCCCCTCTTTCTCTGTCTCCCTTCAACCCTGATGACAGTCCTGTTTTACAACAGTGGCACCATGCAGTATTTGTCCTTTTGTTACTGAGATATTCCACTCAGCATAATGTCCTCCAGGATCACTCATTTTAAATAATATTTCATTAATTCCTTGGTTTTCAATGCAGCATAGTGTTCTATTATGTAAATATGCCAGAGCTTCTCTATCCATTTGTTTGTCGGGCACTTGGGTGATTTCCAGCTGCGAACAAAGCTGCAATAAACATGGATGTGCATATCTTTGCTTGGGTGGCGGTTATGGTTTCTTTAAGGTAAATTCCCAGCAGTGGGATTGCTGGGTCAAATGGTATTTCTATTTGCAACCTTTTGAGAAAGCACCATACAGCCTTCTATAGTGGTTGCAACATTTTATACTCCCACCAACAGTGAATAAGGGTTCCAGTTTCTCCACCATCTCGCAAGTATTTGATGTTTGCTGTTCTGTTAAATTTTGCTATTCTTACTGGGGTGAGATGACATCTCATAGTTGTTTTGATTTTCATCTCTCTTTATTAGAGCTAGAGATTTTGAACATTTCTTCATGTGTTTCTTTGCCATCTGAATGTCTTCTTTGGTCAAGTGTATGTTTATAATCTGTGCCCATTTTTCAATTGGGTTATTTATCTTTATCTTATTGTGGTGAAATCATGATTTTGTGGATTATGTGTTGCCAATTGACAGACATGTTCCATGAGATTATAATTTTAAAATTTCAATTCCAGAAAACCAATCGTTGATATTATTTATGTCTGTGTAGTATCAGTTATTTGAAGTCTATATGAGTATATGTGACTGATTTAAAATCTGTATTTACTTATAACTATAAATACTTTTCTCTATTTTTACATATGTACATGCCTGCCCCATTCACATACCAATGTCCCTATACACATTAATTTGAACTCAAGCACTAGTTTTTGCAAGTGTACTGAGTTCACTACATAAATAGTCAGTGTTATTTTTCTAACATCTAAAAAAAAACACAACTACTGATTCTGGAGGGTCAGCAAAGGAGAAGAAGACCTTGAACAAGGTGGATTGACACAGTTGCTACTGCAATGGGCTCTTGTGTGTCAGGAAGTAGGATGATGGCACAGCATAGAACATGATCCACATCTTTTTGTTCAGAAAATTACTATGAGTTTACTTGAATAAGTGGCACCTAACAACAAAACATCATCATATGAACAAGATCTAATGGTAACAAGGAAGAAGTTAAACTGCACTCAAGGTATTAAAAACATGAGGACCCAGGAATCAATAGGATACCACTTGATATATTTCTGATAACACTTGCAACCCTGGATGTGCTTACCAGACTATGTAAGAAAATTTGCAGAACAGTTCCTTGGCTGACTAACTTGAAGAGATCCCATTTTGTTCCTATTAACAAGAAAAATGATTCAGCACAAAGTAGAAATCATCCAACAATAACATTAAATTCACGTGCAAACAAAATATTGCTGAAGATTGTTTTAAAAAAATGGCTAGAACAGTACATAGAGAGAGACTACCAGAAGCTCAGGCCAGATTTAGAAGAAGCATTGCACCAGAGATATCAATGCTGATGTCATATGCATCTTTGCTGAAAATAGAGGATACAAGAAGAATGTATATTTGTATTTATTGATTACAAACAAAGGCATTTGATTTGTGGATCAAAACATAAGGTGGCTAACATTTAGAAGAATGTTAATCTCTGAACACTTAATTATGCTCATGTGACATCTATAACTAGATAAACAAGCTGTTGACTAAACAAAGAGCACTGCATGGTTTAAAACTAGGAACGTTTGTCAGGGATGTGCTCATTCTCCATATATATTCCATCTGTACACTAAGCAAGTAGTTTTAGAAACTGGACTAAATGGAAAAAAATATGGCATCAGTATCAGAAGAAAGCTCATCAACAACTTCCCTTAAGCAGATGACACAGTCTTGCTTGCTTAAAGTGAGAAGTATATGTTTGGTGTAGTAGATCAAATAATATAGCCTTCAATATGATTTGCATCTCAACATCAAGAAACTGTAAGCCTGACCACTGGCCTCATATGTAGTGTTAAGCAGGATGGAGCAATATTGAAGTTGTCGATGATTTCTTACTTGAATTCACAGTCAATACCCTTAATATCAATAGTCAGGAGATAAAGAGATCTACTGCTTTGGGAAAGTCTTCTGGCAAAGACCTCTAAAAA
>NW_006399955.1:3123423-3125968 GCF_000299155.1 Elephantulus edwardii
AGATTATTTTTAAGCTCCTCTTGGATTTTGCTTGTGGTGTCCTGTGATTCTTCAAGTTTGTCTATAACCTATTGAAAATATTCAATTATTGCTTTTTTAATATGTATTCTGTGTAAGAAGGTTTCATCAAACTTTCTGGCATCAGGAAGTCCACAGATATTGTTTCACTTTTTTTGGGTGATATCTTAATTTGGGCTTGTGTATGGCTGCAGTAGCTTTCTTCCTACAGAACATTGCTGTGGTGGAGTTTTTAATGTCTGAGACAATAGTCACCACTCCAGAAGAAGGTGTAACCGCTACCTTGCCTGGGTTTCTCTCAGTTTGATAAAGAAAAGACCTGTGGAAGCAGCCTCTTCTGTCAGACAACTGCTGCAGCTAAGGTAGCTCAAGGTGCTCTGGGTCAAAGGCACTTGATGGACTGGATGTGAGGAAACCTAACGTTGAGCACAGAGACCTCACTGGAAAACCAGGAAACCTTGCCGTGATCCAACAAAACAACAGTGATCCCCCCACAAAGTACCTTACTCAAGTTCCACCATCACTCCCTGTGTGTGTTGGGGGTGTTGTTCTGGGCACAGACCAGTGGCATTGAGACAAGGGTTTGGGGTGCGTGCTTGCAATGATGGGACTGGAGTTTTGGGCTAACACTCACTCAAATTCCAGCTTTTCTGCTGGTCCTCTTTCATTGTTCCTTAGCACATTGCTTCCCGTCAAATGCATCAGCAGCTCCCTGGCACATGCATGGTATCTGCGAGTATCTCCCCAGGAGGTGCTTGGTGTCAGGAAGTAGCTCCCAAGCGGGTGGTTGGCATTGGCAGGTAGCTCCCCATTGCGGACCTGGTGTCAGCCGGAAGCTCCCTGGAGTGTGTGCAGACAGTTTATTTTATCTCAGCCAAATTTCAGTTGTCTTTTTAACTGCCACATCTCTTTCAAAAAACCATTTTATGCAGATAACACAATCTTGCTTGCTGAAACTAAGGACTACCTATAGTGCTTGTTGTAGTCAAGGACTACAGCCTTAAATATGATTGAATATGATTGAAGCTCAACATCAAGAAAACAAATATTGGCATCATGATAATAGATAGTGATGAGATTGAGATTGTTAAGAGCTTTGGTTTGCTTGGCACCACAATCAACATTCTTGTACCAGGAGCCAGGAAATAAAAAGAAAAATTGCACTGAGAAGGTCTGCTGTCAGGGACCTCTGGAGGATACTGAAGAGCACAATGTCAGTCTGGAGAATAAGTTGTGCCTATTCTAGTCCATGGTCTTTGCAATTAATTGCTATGTGTCAGGAAACTGGAAAATTATTAGAGATGATAAAAGGAGAATTGATTCCTTTGAGCAGGGGTACTGGAGAATAGTATTGCTAGGAAAACAGATTTGTCCTGAAGAGGGTAAAATCAGGCTGCTCCTTGGAGGCAAGGATTCTGAATCTCCATCTGACATAATTTGGTCAAGTTGCATGGAAGGACCAGTCTTTGTAAAAGGGCACCATGCTTGGGAGAGTGGTGGGACAGTGCAAGAGAGGAAGACCCTGGATGAGATGGCTTGACTTAGTGAATGGGGTAATGAGAGTGGTGTAAAAGAGACAGTAAGATTGGTTCAGGATAGAGCAGGGTTCAAAGATGTGTTACATAGGATCTCTTTAAGTTGCCAGAGAACAATAACATAAGAACAACAACTTCTCACTGATTTCAACTTTTGTTCTTATAATTTCATTTCTTAAAGAGGCTGTAGGGTTAGATTGTTGTTCCTTTTCTATTTGATAAAGGTGTTGAGT
The DNA here is from genome assembly GCF_000299155.1 of Elephantulus edwardii. Lineage (NCBI taxonomy): Eukaryota > Metazoa > Chordata > Mammalia > Macroscelidea > Macroscelididae > Elephantulus > Elephantulus edwardii. The sequence goes on from NW_006399955.1 coordinate 3,125,210, forward strand.
TAGATTATTGACTTTGCTTCTTTCTTCATTTTTATGTATTACTATCTGTGAAATGATCCCTGACAACAGCCTTAGCAGCATCCCAGAGATTATGGTATATTTTAGATATCATGAGTTTGGAGGAACTTTTTAATTACATTTTTTTATGTCTTCTATAACCCAATCATGTTATAGAAGGGTGTTATTTAGCTTCCACATGGGTGGTTTTATAAGCTAGATCCTCTTGTGGTTAATTTCTTGCTTTACGTTATTAAGGTCTGAGAAAATACTTGGTATCTTGTCAATGTTTTGTGGTTTTTTTCCCTCGTTTTTTTAAGCTTGCTTTGTGCTCTAATATGTAATCAATTCATGCACACTTGCAAAGAAAGTGCATTGAGTTTTAGTTGGGTGCAGTTCTCAGAATACATCCACAAGTTCAAGTTGGCTGAATGTACAATTTAGATCTTCAGCATCTTTGTTAAATGTTTATGTTGACCTGTCCTTTGGTGAGTTGTTATGTTCTGCCAAGTCACCTGTTACCCATAGCAACCTTAGGTATAATAGCTCTGAAGCCTGCCCTGTCCTGAGCTAGTCTCACTCACTGATGATGAAATACCTAACCCCAGTTCCTCAATTACTATATAAACCCATCTCATCTAGAGTCTTCCTGTCCAGTGCTGTAGCTCACACCTTCTGAGCATGATGCCCTTTTCCAAGGACCAGTCCCTCCTAGGCACATGCCCAAAGTACATGAGCCAGAGCTTCAAAATCCTAGCCTCC
>NW_006399955.1:3126788-3128326 GCF_000299155.1 Elephantulus edwardii
GACCTCTTTTAAACCCAAATTGAATTTCTAGTAGTTCTCTGTCAATGAACTGCTCCAGTCATTTCTGGATAATCTTCAGAAAGATTTTGCTAGTGTGTGATATTAGTAATATTGTTAGATAATTTCCAAATTCTTTTGGGTCATTTTTTTAGTGGAATGGGAATAAATATGCATCTTTCCAGTCATTTGGCTAGGTAGCTGTTCGCCAGATATCTTGGCACAACCTGATGGACACAACCAAGGCAGCATCTGTGTGTTGAAATATTTCAAATGATATTCCATCAATTCCTGAGGCTTTATGTTTTTTCCAAGTCCCTCAGAGCAGCTTGAACTTCCTGTTTCATTACCATTGTTTCTTGATCATATGTTGTTTCATAAAATTCTCTGTTAGCAAATTCTTTTAGGTACAATTTTTTCCATATTTTTTAATACTTCCTAAATCATTCAATATTCTGCCCCTAGCATCTCTAAGAATTGTAACTCATAGCTTGAATTTGTTCTTTTGTTCCTTTATCTTAAGAAATGCTAAGTGAGTAATGCTAATTTGATTTCTGACTCCAGCTCCTTGTACATTTCATTATAATACTTTGCATTGTCTTCCCAAGCTGCCCTTTGAAATTTTCTATTTTACTCTTTATCTTCTTGATTTCTTCACTTTGCTTTGGCTTCTAAGCCTTCTAATGCAATATTCAGTCTCTTCTGACATCTACCTCAGTTTTTTCTTCTTCTCTGTCTTTGTATTCTTCATGGACAATATTCTTTATATTGTCCCACAATTCATCTGGTCCTCATTCATCAGTTCTCAATGTTTCAAACCTGTTCCTGACTCGGTTTTTAAATTCAGGGGTGATAGACTCAAGATAAATTTTGATTCCTGTGGATACAATTTGACCTTCTTTAGCTTTAATTTGAACTTGAATATGAGTAGGTAATGGTCTGTTCCACAATTAGGACCTGGCCTAGTTTTCACTGCTGATACTGAAGATATTGAACTTCTCAATGATTCTTCCCACGGATGTAATAGATATGATTCCTGTGCATACCATCAGGTGAAATACATATGTATAGACTGTATTTATGTTTCTTATAAAAGGCATTTGGAGTAAATAAAGCATTGATTGTGCAGTATTCCATCATTCTACCCGCAGCCCCATTTCTGTCATGAAGTCCATATTTTCTGACTACTGATACTTCTTCCTGGTTCCCAACTTTCACATTTCAGTCACCAATTGTTATTATTGCATCTTGATTATATGTTCGAACAATTTCTGACTGCAATATTTGAAGAAATCATCTATTTTCTCTTCATTGTTCTGGTTGTTGGTACATAAATTTGAATGTTAGAGATAAAAACAGGTCTTCCTTGTATGCATATGGCTATTATCTTGTCACTCACAATATTTTATTTCAAGATGGATCAAGAAACAGCATCTTATCTATGAATATTTCCTTGTTTTTTCTCATCTGTTCATGTCTGGCGTAGTAGATAATATGATCATCAGATTCAAAATGACCATGCCAGTCCATCTTATTTCACC
>NW_006399955.1:3132311-3143088 GCF_000299155.1 Elephantulus edwardii
TGATGGTACATAACAACAACAGCAACAACATCTGACAGACAAGCATTTTACTGAAAAGAAGCACATGAAAAGCACTTTTCTACAGAAATAAACAATCACTATCATCCTACATCCCCAGCCCACTCCACCCAGGCACATGACTTGTCCCTTACCTTTCCGTGCTGTATCAGCATTTCTTGTGTTCCCACTCACCTAGTCTATCACCTCTCTCCCCGAGCCATCCCTTGATATGATGGCTTAGGCCACAGGTCACTTCCGTGATGTCTTGAACTATGCACTGCTGCTGGTCTCTCATGCTGATACCTGTCTTGTGTTTTAGGAGCATGCAAATCCAAAATGCACCAGCTTCAGGGAAAGATTTTTACCTGAGGCAGTGCTATGGAAAGTCCTAGCCCTTGAGCTTTGGCTACATGGCTATAATTTGTTTTGTGACTTAGTGTCTCTGGTCTTCCTTTTATACCACACTGCTTTCCCAATTTGATAATTGCAACTGTGAAGATAGGTTGCTTCTAGATCTCATATGGTGTTGGTGTTTATTTGACCTGAGGGCCCATGCTAAGTTGGGACTGAATGTCCTGCCTATAAAGCCTGATTCTTAACAAAGCCAATGGAATTCTTGGGGAATGGGTATTACCTGATCAAGAGGATTAGGAGGCAGTCTCAGGTCCTGTTTGTGAGAATCTATTGGGTTCCCAATGCTGAGTTAGGAGGGCCAAAGGCAAAAACCCAGACCATGGTCGTCTGTGGAGCCCCGGTATTTCAGATGCAGGCTTGATGAGAGTGGTCTATTAAAGTCTTCAACCACTATTTCTGGTGCTGTCTATTTCATTCTTCAATTCTCTTAAGAGTTGTTTTATGTATTTATCAGGTCTATAACTTTTCAGCAGAAACCATGGAAGCAAGAAGACAATGGGATAGTATATACAGAAAGTTGAAAGAAAGCAATTGCCAGCTGAAGATCCTGTACCCAGCAAGGCTCTCTCAAATCGAAGGAGAAATCACATCCTTTTCAGAAGAGAAATAACTTAAGGAATTTGTGAACACAGACTAAATCTACAAGAACATTTAAGGGAAGTTCCTTACACAGAAACCAAAGGAAAGTGGAGAGACCTTAGTAACCAGAAACAACAAAAAAGAAAAACACAGCAAAATGACAAGGATAAAACCTGGCCTGTAAGTAATCACATTTAATGTGAACTGACCAATACACCAATCAAGAGAAAAAGAGTTGCAGAATGCTTAAGAAAACAAAACAAAACAAAAAAATTAAACAACAAAGTCCATCAATATGCTGCCTATAAGAAACATATCTAAGAAATGAAGAGAAAGACTCAAAATCAAAAGTCTGGAAAAATAAACAAATGGCATCCACAAAAAAGCAGGAGTGGCAATGCTAATCTCCTATAAATAAACTTGGGAATGAAAATCACAATAAGGAAGTGCACCATATAATGATCAAGAAGATATTTTAAGACTATCTATAAAAGGCCATCTGACACTTTCTCAAAAGTTGGAAATTGAAATGCTATGTGACTATTGTACCCTAAAGAAATCAGGGCCATGATACAAATAGATGTATGCACATTCCTGTTTATTACAGGACTATTCACAATAGTGAAGATGTGGAAGCAGCCTAAATGCATATCAACAAACAGATGGATAGGAAAACTGTGATAGATTCATACAATTTACACAGCAGTGAAAAACAACAAACTTGTAAAACACTACACAAAATGAGTGAGTCCGGAAGACATTATTCTGAGTGAAATCTCAGTCACAAAAGGATAAATATTGCTTAACACCACTTTTATCCAATAGAAATGGCGTGGAGAGGGGGACAAGAGAAAAAAGAGTGGATAGATGATGGACACTGCATAGAATAGATGGATAAAAGGACAATCTGAAGATAATGTATGTTTAGACATTAACAAACAACAAATGTTACTACATAGTGAATTGGGGATCAGGAAATGAAGGGGAAGGAAAGAAAATATATGTCAATGAATGAATGAAAATCCACCCTTACTATTATCATTAGATAACTATCATCAAAATAACAATTAAAAAAATGTGACATAGATTTTAAAAAGACTATCATACATAAGTAGTAATATTATATAATTATATTTATGAATATTGTTTTTTGTTTTCTTATAGTTAGTTTTCGTTTGTAATGATCTTTACTTCTATAGCCTAAAACTGGAGAGAAGAAAAAGATAGAAATAATGCAAGTTATCTATTTTCGACGACACATAACAACAACAACAACAACAATCTATTTTCTGAGTATAACACAAAAATATTCAATCCCCATATAAAGCTTTCTATTCTTAGATCATGAAGCAGTCTTTTAATTTTTTAATTAAACTGGTACTTATAGGAAAGTGTTAAGTATTTTCTATAAATGTTATATAAAATATATTCAGGGGCAAAAAAATGCAATCTCTTTCACAAGAGTAAATAAAATATTGTCATTGTCCCCAAAATATATATACATATATACATTTAATTTCAAAGAATAAAGACATCTATATATCTTCTGTTGACTTCTCAGGATTACATATTAACATCCTAGATGGTTATTACTTCTTAAAACTAATAACATGTAAGATAACAGCACATTTTTAAGAATTCTTAGGGAAAAAAACAAATTTCTTTTTAAGTAGAAAACAAATGAATATAAATGACACAACCAAATTTTTAACAGAAGCTTCAGTGATACATTTTGTTTTGTATTTTCCATTCAAAATTAAAACAGCACGATGTCTGGGTACATAAGAAATTGTTCTAAATATCACTTAAATTGTGACTTTCTATGTTGACTACATAAAAGTATTAGTATCTGAATCATTCTAATGTCAGGTCTGTTGAAATTGACTCTTATGACCTTAAATGAATTTGAACTGTCAGAATCAAAATGATGAAACACACCCTATTTTGTCTACAGCAAATTATTAGTGCCCTCTGTCACATTAAGTTGTTTTTCACTATTTTTACACTTGTTGTTATGTACCATCCACTCACTTGCGATTCATAGCGACCCTATGTGCAAAAGCCCTAAACCCTGCTCTACCTGTCCCAGTTTCATTGTCTCTGACACACCTACTCCCATTACCCAATCAATGAATTGATCTATCTCATCGAGGGTCTTCCTCTCTTGCACTGTCCCTCCACCTTCCCAAACATGACGTTCCTCCTCAAGGACTTGTCCCTCCTTGCAACATGCCCAAATTATGTCAGACAAACTTCAGAGTCCTTGCCTACAAGGAGCAGCACAGTTTCACCCTCTCTAAGACAAACCTGTTTGTTCTCCTAGCAATCCATGGTATATCCAACACACTTCTCCATCACTACAGTTCAAAGGCATCAATTATCTTTCTATCATCCCTAGTTATTGTGTAGCTCTGTGAGGCAAGCACACAATGGCCTAGAACAGGCACACCTTAGTCTCCAGATTGACATCATTGCTCTTTGGTACTCTGGAGAAGTCCCTGTCGGCTGATCCATTGCAATTTGCCTCTTGATTTCCTGGCTACTAGTAATAAGAGCACTGATTGTGGAGCCAAGCAAACTATTCAACAGTCTCAATCTCTTCACAATCCATTATGATGCTGCCAACTGGCCCAGTGGTGAGAATCTTTGTTTTCTTGATATCGAGCTTCAATCCATATTGAAGGGTGCAGTCTTTGACCTTCTACAGCAAGTGTGTCAGGTCCTCCTCAGTTTAAGCAAGCAGGGATGTGTGATCTGCATAACACAGGTTGTCTATGAATCTTCCTCCAATCCTGATGCCACATTCCTCCTCATACAGCCCAGTCTCCCAGATATTGTGTTCTGAATACAGATTGAAAAGGTATGGAGACAGAATACATCCCTGGAGGACACCCTTCCTGGTTTTGAACTATACAGTGTCTCCTTCCTCTGTTCTGATGACTGCCTCCTGGTTTAAGTATAGGTTTCTCATAAGCACAATCAAATGTTCTGAGATTCCCATTTCTCAGAATCAGCTACAGTTTGTTGTGATCCACACAGTCAAAAGCCTTTGCATAGGCATTTAAACAGAGACATTCCTCTGGTACTCTCTGCATTCTGCCAAGATCCATTTCCTAGAAGATGTGATTATTGAAACAAAACAAACAAACAAAAGAAACCTTAGGGAATATTTATACACATTTTACTTCTTTTGTAAAATATGAGATTTTATTGCTTCTAAAATCATGCCAAATGTGAGTAAACACTCTGAGTTACCATCTTCATCAAACCTCATTCCTGGAACATAGTATCGTAGACCAAAGGATATATTTGAATTTATTCTTCATCATTTTCTCATGTGAAGCTCCAGCTTCTCCATATATTAAGCATGTTCTATGTTTTGTGACATTATTTAATCATGAGGATTGCGATTTATTACAGTCTTGTTTTCTCTAATTGTTTTTTTTATTATGATTTGTCTCAATATTGTAATTTATAAATAATGCTATGGAAAGATGTGTGATTTTAGAAATAAAAATCTGTGTTGAGTTATTTAAATGGTATGTATTCCTCATTTTAAATCATTTCTTTCTTTGTTATTAAATAAAAGTTGAATCTGATTTTATTATCTCCCTCACTATAAGAAAATATTACTTAATATAATGGAAAACCCAGTTTAAGTGTAAAGTGGACCTCAAATTTTCAATATGTTTATGCAACAAACCTCGTGTTTAGATTTGCTCACAAAAGCAAAGGACAATAAAATTTATTCTTGTGTAATTGATGTGTATTTTTAATGCTAAATGTGAACACTATTTCTGTAGCTCAATTGTTTTTGTTTCTTTTCACTTTTGCAGAAAGAATGATAGATACTCCATGCCTTCTACCCCAATACAACCAGTGCTTAGTAATGTTTCCCCTAAAATTGATAGTAAAATTGACATAGAAGTTAGCAAAGCCATTACATCTTTCTATTATCCTGCATTTAGGTACTTGAAATATGAATTGCTTACCGACAGCCAAACAAAATAATTAATTGAACTCTCACCGGGTACAGAGTGATATTCACATAAGTCTCTACAACTGGAACTATTGTGGAAAGTAGTAGGTATGTGGAAATATTTCAATTGAAAACACAAAGTTGTTTTGAACCTATTCGAATACATAAATTGCTTTGCATGGTGAAAAGTAAAGAAATAGCAATTTGTCATTTTCCCCCCATTATTTTAGTAATTGGACTCATAAATTACATGTAGAAAATTTTATTCCTCTTTAATAAAACAGATTTGGAAATCAGTACAATTTCTATAACCAAAAATTTAACTTGGTAGAAAATCAATTAAAGGACAATATAATTTTCTGTTAAAATTCATGAATTATTAATAAGATAGTAGGTATTTAAAGCATTTCTTTTCCTAGAAATCTTATGTAAGAATACTACTAGGCATTGTCCATGTTTTATAGATATTCTGCTTGCAGTTACATTGTACATATATATGAAATTATTAATTTAATTATTTTATTAATTCTGTAAATCCATGAATGATACAAAGAGTTAAGCACCTTGTGGGTAGCCAAAAGATTCTCTTTCTCATTGCTGTTCAGTAAGTACTTCCTCAAAATTTACTCTCTAGCTGATTTCATGGGGAGGAAATTGCCCATCTTTCTACTGCAGAGTACCTCATGAATTCCAACTACCCCAAAACAGCCAACATTGGGTTAACAGTGCACCTTCCTACCAATTGTGCCACCAGAGTTCCCTACCCAAAAGATTCACATACTCACTTAGGCACTCATTGTCATCTAGTTAGAACCTATGCCCAAGTGGTCCTTCAGTGGTTTTTCAGGATTGTAAATCATGGGAGGAGATTGTTCATCTTTTCCCCTCAGGATGGAACTTGTAGTTTTGAAAGGCCTTTCTATGATCTGGCAGCACGAGTTCTTGCACACTAGACTATTAGAGTTCCTAACCAAAAAAGTAGATGATCCAAACCCTGTTCCATACCTAGAGACATGGCAGAATAAAGATCTAGAGATCTCTCTGGAACATAGTTCTACTCTAAATCAAATGAGAGCATCACCTGTATAAATGGACTTTTCAGCAATTGAAATCTTTGCTATTTCATGGTGGTAGGTATTTTTCTCAAATAATGAAATGCAAGTCTAGTATAAGTAAGAGTACCCTGAACCCTTCTATCTAAGTTTCCGAGGATATAAACCATCATACAGTAGATAGTTCATGATCAAAGGGTGGAGACCCATAGCTTTTACTAGAGGGAATAAAGCCAAAACCTAGCCTATCATTCATATTATAACCAAATATTCCATTCAGTCAACTAAATTGTTTTGTCAGCTATTCTACATAAATCTATAGATATACAGGTAAAGAAACCTGGTTTCTTCTCTGGATAGTTCATTGTGCATTGTAGTTGAGAGACAAGATTACAGAGATAATGACAACAATGAAATAAAGTGCTGTTGTAGCTATGTGCTGTCAAGTTGCCTGCGACTCAGAGTGACCCTATGTACAACAGCCCTAAATCCTGCTCTATCCTGTGCTAACTTCATTTTCTCTAACTCACCTACCTTCATTACCCTAGTCACTGAATCAAAGAATAGACATATTTCTCTAAAAGTAAAAAGACAGTAAAACATTCTATACTCCAAAGGGCACTGTCTCTGAGATCATGCTGAGAACACATTAGTTTGGGGTTTTTTTTACTTCATTTTCGTTTGTCTTCTCTTGCTATGTTTTATGTATCTTTGTGAAGCCAAATCTCTTTGTACATTGCTTGTACTAATATCTCATAATTACAGTACAGACGAGAACAACATAGCTTATCTCTTTCACACAGTACAATAATTACATGAATGGTTTTCCTCAGATTTTGCCTAAGCTGTGCTTTTCTTTTCTCGTAAGATAGTATGAAAGCCTAGCCAAATATCATTCAAATGTTCTGCTTCCGGTTGCTCTTAGTCCTCTTATTTTGACACAGAAATTATGCCAACTCTGGTATGTTTTTTATTTAATTTATTCAACAAATATTTAGCTACACTTCGAAGAACAACCTAATTCTTTTCTCTGTATACATGTCTGTGATAGTTTGTTTTGCATATCCATATGAAAGCAAAGTTTCTGAATTTTATAGGTTTACTTAACTTAGCCAAATGCTATTTATCTTCAAAATTACTACCTGTCAACCTTTCCACTAGTGATCCATGAACATATCTGTATTCTCACACAACTGATAAAATTTGGTTTCATTCCACTTTCTAATTGTGCCACTTTAATGATTATGTCTGAGATCTTATCTTCTACTTCTTCATTATTAATGTGTAGGCTGGTCACCTTTATTTCCTCTTTACATTTTTTTTTTACTATTTTCTACAGAACCTTCTGTTTATTTCTTACCAATTTACAGGATTTCCTTCATATTTTTTTACATTGGTTCTTATATTTTTGTCCACTATGATTAATAACAGACTATTTATAAGAAGTCTCAGGTCAATGTTATCCCAAATTCTTAACTACCTGTGTGAATCTATAATTTCAAACATTAACAGCTCCATCCATAGGTCAGTTCCCCAATTCCTCCATGGCTGTATAGGTTTGGTGATTTACTAGATGGTCTCCTAGAGACTCAGACCCCTCAGGGGAATGAATTACTCATGTGACCATAGGTATGTAGGCTTTGCAAAACTGGTGAGTAATGGGCTGGGATCCTGTAGACTGTTGGTTGTGGTTTGGCAGGATGATGACTTTAGGTGATTTAGGATGGTTGAGATACAAATTTCTTGCCATAGTCCGATGAGTATATCCAGAGTTACATTTGTTTGTTGAAACATATCAAACTGTACTCCAGTTATCCTGTCATTGTTGTTTTTATGTGTCATCAAGTCACCTGTGACTCATAGTGACCCTATGTACAACAGCTCTAAAACCTGCTCTGTTCTGAGCCAGTCTCACTGACTCTGACAAACCTACCCCTATTACCCCAGTTACTGTATAAATCCATTTCATATGGGGTCTTCCTCTCCTCCACTGTCCCTCCACACTTCCAAGTATGATGTCCTTCTCCAAGGACCAGTCCCTCCTGGTGCCGAAAGTATGTGTGATGGAACTTCAAAATCCTAGCCTTCAAAGACTATTCTTTTTTACCAAAGCCATCATTTCAGTTTTAACTTCTTCCTTCATTACCGTTTGTTCTTGATCATATGCTATTTCCTGAAATAGTTTTTTGTGGACCATTACTTTAGGTGTAATGCTTCTGTACAGTCCTCTTATCTTCTTATTTATTGCATCCTATATATATCACTCAAGATGTTGTCTATAGGATCTTTCGGTATTGCAACTTGAGACTTGAATTTGTTAAATTCTATCAGCTTGAGAAATGCTGAGTGTGTTCTTTTTTCGTTTTCTAAGTCCAACTTCTGTACATTTGGTCATAGTACTTCACCTTGTCTTTTTTAGTTACCTTTAAAATCTTCTGTTCGTCCCTCTTAAGGATTTCTACATTTTGCTTTTTTGTGGGGACAAAGGAAGGCAGTAGCAATTATGCTGAATACACACACATAGATACAATTTCTCCCCTTTTCCCCATGCACATCCCTTCCACTTCTCAGCAGGTAGTGGACAGTATCTCCCCATTGCTCCTCTCCAAATAGTTTCAGTTCTACTTCAGCCCATGACCACAGTATTTTGTGTCTGGAACCACAAGTTCTCAGTGCATTATTTCAAGGACTTGCAAACTGTTCCTCACCTGACTTGAAATCATCCCCTTTGTTTGTAGAGGACCCTTCTTTGTCTGAAGTGCTTCCCTCTTACTGAGTATCTTTACTCAACACAGCAGCAACATTTGTCCACATTTCAGACATGTCAGAATGACAGTGACTGTCTTTGTATGATAGTCCTCTCTCACTGGGGATCAAGCCTCTGATCTTTTCCTGCTCTGGCTAATACACCATCTCTAGTCAGGCAGAGTACCTAGGTTCCTTTGAGACCAGCAGAAACTGATTCAAGCTGGATTTCACATATCTTGACACACTTGATACCAAAAGAGGTGCTATCAGCAGTCTGACTCACCTTTAGAGACTTAATCTCCACTAAGGTAAATAGAAACTCTCATCTGATTGGACATTCCAACTCTAGTTGTTTTTTTGTTTTTTTTGTTTTTTGGTGTTTTGTTTTTTTTTGTTAGGTTGGCAGATGCAATCTCTCAGGCTAGATATTTTTCTATTCCTAATAGCATAGGTATTTGTTACTTCATTGAATACTTGCTTGTTTTGTAATTTGCTCTTATGGGCATAGCACTTGTTTTTGAGTTTGCTGTGCTGGGTTGATATGAATGTTGCTGTGCTGCTAGAAGTTATCCCACCATAACTTATGAACTGCTGAAAGTGGTGTTTTCAAATACCATCAAGTTCACGCATGGTGAACAGATTTCAGTGGAGCTTCAAGATTGAGACAAATAAGATTTACCATCTGCTTCAGAATTAATAATTCTTCAAAATCTCTATGAATAACAGAGAAACCTTGTTCGATGTAGAACTTGTAGATGAATCCTTAATGCTGAAAGACACTAAAAAACCCCCAATGATAAACAGCTGCCTATATCCATTTATAATTAGAACACAAAAAGGCATGAAGAATGAATCTAGGAAAATCTGGATTTTAAAAGTGAAATGGAATGCATAAAAAAATCAACATGTAGGCACTAGTGAGCTGAAATGGTCTTATATTGATAACTTTTAATCAGACAACTATATGATATTATGATCTTATATAATATTATGACAGTAATGGTATAATAAAGAAGAATGGTGGTGTATTCACAGACCAAAAAAATTATTATTTCAATATCTATCCTGAAGTGCAATGCTTTGAGTGTTAGGATACTATCAATACTCGTAGAGAAAGACTTATCAATACAACTATAATTAAAACATATGCACCAACTACAAAAGCCAAAAATGAAGATATTGAAAAATTTTACCAAGTTTTGCAGTGCAAAAATTGATCAAACATGCAATCAAGATACATTAAGAATAGTTAAAGAGGGAGCTCTAGTGACTATAGTGGTAAGGATTTCTGCTCTTTTTTCAAAGACAAGTGGTTCAAATTCACACTCTGTCCTGCAGGAGAATGATGAGAATACTCCTTTATGATTACTGCCTCTGAGCTCTGAAAACTTGCTGGAGAGTCAGCTATGAGTGAAGTCTGACTCAATGGTACATAATAACCACAACAGAATGCGAAAACTGGAAATAAAGGAGGACTAGTAGTTGAAAAAATATACTCTGGGTAACAATTGATTTTGTACTGTACTATTTGTACAATCGCAGATACTTACTGATTACTAATAATTTTTTTCTGTACAAAAATTCCATCTTCAACAAAACTGTAGAATAATTACAACCTCATTGTTTCTTAGAAGCAAAGAATGTGAGAGTTTACCACATTACCTTGCTTATGCAAGGCCAGTTCCTAGGAAAGAAGACATAATTTGAAAAGTTGAATGTCAATGAAAGAGAGGATGGCCCATTATGAGATTTAGTGATATAGTGACTAAAACAACTATCTTAAGTAAAACGGAGATTGTGAAGATTATACAGTGTTTTGTTTTATTGAACATATGTCGCTATGGTTCTACCAAAAAAAAAACCCATAAGGGCGTACGCCAGGGGTACATCCTATCTCCATACCTTTTCAACCTATATGCAGAACAGATTATCTGGGAGGCTGGGCTCTATGAGGAGAAATGTGGGGTCAAAATTGGTGGATGAGTTATCAACAATCTGCGTTATG
>NW_006399955.1:3144453-3152548 GCF_000299155.1 Elephantulus edwardii
GACCTTAGTCTCTAGACTAACATTGTTCATCTTTAGTACTCCGAAGAGGTCTGTGACAGTAGATTTGCTCAAAGTAACTCATCTTTTGATTTTCTAACTGTACTTGTCAAGGGTATTGATTGTGAATATAAGCAAGTTTAAATTATTAACAAACTTAATCTTATCTCCATCTATCATGATGCTGCACATTGGCTCTGTGGTGAAAATTTTTGTTTCTTGATATTGAGATACAATCCATATTGAAGGGTGTAGTTACTGACATTCTGTAGCAAACTTCGCAAGTCCTTCTCAGGTTTGGTGGGCAAGGTTGAATAATCTCATAAGACGGATTGTTTATGTGTCTCCAATCCTGATGTCACATTCTTCTTCACAAAATCCAGGTTCCCCAATGATCTGTTCAGCATATAGATTTAAAAGATATGGAGAAAGGACACATCGCCAATGCACTCATTTCTTGATTTGGTCTACACAGTGTCTCCTTGCTCTGTTCAGACAATAGGTTTCTGGTCTAGGTACAGTTTTTGATGGAGCACAATCAAGTGTATTAATGTGAGTAATACTAGTATTACCAGATTTTCCTTGTAAGCATGTAGATCCTTTCCTATCATTAACAGCATTGCACATCAAAATCATTTTTACATGCTCTCTTTGAGGATGAATATTATATTATTACTCCTCTATCTGTGATTCCTGCATGGTAGAACATATTATTACTCATTCAAACCAGTTATCACTAGTTCATGGCCTAGTGAGCAAGGAGTGGCACCGTTAATCCAAAAGAAGGTGATTCAAATCCAACAGATGTTCCATGAGAGAATGATGAAAAATTTCCTCTTACGTGACTTAAGGCCTTTGAAAATTTTTGACGCAACAGCACTATGCTGAGATAATTTAAATGCCAAAAATGTGGATCCACAAGATTTCAATATCTTAAACCGTTTTCTATTTTACTAGATGCATACTTCTTACATTATATGCTTTGATTATTAATGAATAATTGCAATTGTTTGTTCTCACGGTAATCATTCTGCGTGAGTGAATAATTGTTGTTGTTGTTAAATGCCATCAAAACAAGTATGCCTCACAGAGACCTTATAAAGAACAGATCTGATCTCTGTCTTATTCTGTTTCATCCTGACATATTTGAGACAATTGCTACAGCTACTGTGTCAATGTATATCATTGAAAGTCTTTCTTTCACTGACCCTCCAGCTTTCCAAGGATGATATTCCTTCGCAAGGGATAATCTCTCCTAATAATATGCCAAAAGTAGGTGAGATGAAGTTCACCATCCTTGCACTAAGGAGAATATTGGCTATCCTTAATCCTAGACATATTTATTCTTTTGACAATCCATGAGATATTTAGTGCTCTTTTCCAACCTCAAAACTCAGTTATTGACCTTTCTTCTGTCGTTCTTATTTGTTGTCCAGTTCTCAAGTGCATAGCAAGTGATTGAAAAGATCATGGCCTGAATTAGACACATCTTAGTCCTCAAACTAATATTATTGCTCCTCAGAACATTAGACCTGTCCCTGACAACACACTTTCCCAATACAATATATCTTCTGATCTCCTGAGTGCTGAAAAAAGAATTTGAGAAGTTGGTCTTTGTGAAGAAGAATATGACCCCAGGATTGGAAGAAAACTTATGAACAATTATGCAAGTCACGAAGTATTGCCTGTTGAAAGAAAGACTCAAAACATTTACGGTAGAAGATCAAACCCTACAGCCTTTAATATGGATTACAGTTCATACATTTCAATATAATAGAAAGAAGACAAAAATCTCTATTGCCAGATTGATAGGAAACATCATAATATATGGAGAAAATATTGAAAGTATCAAATATTTCCTTTTCTCAGATCCACAATCAATACCCTTGGTACCAGCAGTCAAGAGATATAAGATATTGTATTGAGAAAGTGGATAAATTGTACTTGTTGTGTACCGTCAAGTGATCCTCCAGTGGGTATCAGAGGCAGTAAATCATACAGGACGAAATGGCCTTTGTTTCTCTCTTAAAGCAACTTTGGATTTGAACTGTGTACCTTTGCATTGGCAGCACAATTGCTTACTATTAAGGTAAAAGAGATCCCTGAATAAATAGTATATTATAAATAAATGAAATAGAAAAGGGGAAAAAACAAGAAAGAAAACTAACAAAACCTAAACACAACTCATTTAAAATTTACAAAGTTGACATACTGTGCTAGACTTATTGAGAATAAAATAGAAGAAATCGCATTAGGAAATCACTAATCAGGAATGATCATAAAGAAATAAAAAGTTGTAAGGAAATGCTTTTAAAACATGAGAGAAATCATTTATGAAGTTGATTTCTTTAAACAATTTTCTCAAAAGTGAACTCAAATATACCAATGATTATAAATATGGAATATACTAGAAACTATTTCACAATATTTCACATCGTGAGATTTATTCCATCAAAGTGTATTATATCACCATTAATCACTATTATTTACTGTTTTAATAAAGGACAAAAGCCATGTAAGAATTGTAATAGGGGTAGAAAATATATTTGACAGAAATTTATAATATACTACTCTATTATAAAAGTGATTGTTGTTAGGTGCCTTTGAGTCAAGTATGACTCATAGTGATCCTATGATCACTGGATTTGAATCCTGTTTTATTTTGTGACATCTTCATAATCTGTGACATATTCAAGCCCATTGCTGCAGTGTCCTTGTCAACCCAGCTGGTTGAGGATCTTCCTCACTTTCACTGATATGCCACCTTTTCAAGAAGATGTCCTTCTCCAAGGAGTAGCATTTCCTAATAACAAGTCCAAAGTATGTGAGGTGAATTTTATCATTTTTGCCTTCAAGGAGGACTCTGGCTGCACCTTTTCCTAGACATATATGTTTGTCTGTTTGTTTGCTAGCTTGTTTGTCTGTTTTTACAATCCATGGAATATTCAGTACTGTAACACCAGAGCTCAAAGACACCGATTCTTCTGTCATGCTTTTTAATTGCCCCACTCTCAGATGCATAGCAAGTGACTGAAAAGACCAGCCTAAATCAGGTGTGCCTTAGTCCTCAAGATGACACCATTGCTTCTCAATAATTTGGAGAGATCCCTGACTGCAGACCTTCCCAATTAAATACATCTCTTGATCTCTTGACTTTTCATAGCAAGATCTTTGATTTTTTTATGTTAAGATGAATTCTTTGACAGTCTCAATCATTTCTCCATCTATCGTGTTGTTACTTGTAAGTCTAGTGACAAGAATTTTTGTTTTCTGATATCAAGACACATTTCATATTGAACAATGCAGTGTTTGATCTTCTGCATTAAATGTTTCAAGTCCTCTTCACTTTCAGCAAGCAAAGTTGTGTCATCTATATAACAGGTTATTGATGAGTCTTCTGCCAATCCTGATGCTACATCCTTCTTCAGAGGGTTCAGCTTTTCAAATAATTTGCTCAGAGTACAGATTGAATATGTATAGGGGAAGGATAGAACACTGATGCACACTTTTCATAATTTTAAACCATGAAGTGGTCCTTTGGTTTGTTCTCATAACTTCTTGGTTTAGGTATAGGTTTTGCATAAGCAAAGTAAGTTTTCTGTTATTCCTGTTCTTCTCAACGTTAGTTATGATTTCTTGGTATCCATACTGTCAAATGCCTTTACATAGTCAATTAAACACAAATAGACAGTCTCTGTATTCTTTGCTTCCAATCAGGATCCCTCTGACATCAGCAATGATATCCCTGGTGCTGCAGTCTCATCTAAATCCAGCCTGGACTTCTTTCAGTTCTCTGTCTATATACTGTTCTAACTATTTGGAAAAAAAACATCTGCTTTTAACACAAGTTCACAGAAAGTTTGGGTTTTCATTCATTCATGTTGCACATTCTTTCCTCCTTCTCCCTTTTCCGTCCCCTAGTCCACTTTATAAAGCACTTCTTGTTCCCGGTTTTTAATTGTCATATATATAGTGCCTAATTATACGTTCCTGTCAGATAGTCATTCTCCTTATCTATTTTAGTGCAGTGTTCATTTTATGTCCACATTTTTCCTGTTCTCTACCTCACCGCACCCCTTGTCAGTTCTATATTAGAATAGTAGTGTTATAGGGTATATTTCCTTTGTGATTGTGCTATTTCATTGTGCTTATTCAAGACTTACACATGCTGTATAGTGTTTTACAAGTTCATTGTTTTTCAATGCTTAGTAATATTCCATTGTGTGAATTTACCACACTTTTTATTCCATTAGTTTGTTGATGAATATTTGGGCTGTTTAATTGTCTTTGCTATTGTAAATAATGCAATTAAATCTTTGAATTGTGGCTGTTGTTTCCTTAGAATATACTCCCAGTAATGGAATAGCTGGGTCATTGACCTCTCTATTCCCAACTTTAGAAAGAGTCAGAATGTCTTCCATATGGTTATACCATTTTACATTCCTACCAGCAGTGAATAATAGTCCCAACAGCTCTGCAAGTTTGTCAGCTTTTATTGTTGGTGGCCCTGTTGAATTTCGCTATTGTTGCTGGGATGAGATGATATCTCATAATGATTTTTAATTTCATCTTTCTATCAGCTAGAGATTTTGAAAATTTCTTCATATTTGTTGACCATGTGAATGTATTATCTAGAAAATTATCTTTTAACTTAGTCCAATTCTGTGCTTGGTTTCCAAGACTTAATATTGTTAAAAGTTACTATTCTATCAAAAGTAATATTTAAATTCAACGTAATCCCAATATAGATTTCAATCCCATTCTTCAAAGTTATGTGAAGGCTTTTTCCAATTTTATCTGTAGTGAGAATAGACTCTAAATAAGCAAATCACTACTGAAAAAGAGAAACAGCATAAAAGGTATCATTCTTCCTGATCTCCAATACTACTATGTAGTCATGGTGGTCAAGACAACATGATACCAGTACGACAGACAAACTGAGAACTCAGAAATAAATTCACCTACCTATGGTCAACTCATTTTTGATAAGGAAATATAATCAGTTAAGTGAGGAAATGATAATCTCTTTAGCAAATTATGCAAACTTGGAAATCCATCTCCAGAAAATTAAGCAAGACCTGTACCTCACACCATACAGAAAAAAAGAAAAACAAACAACAAAAAACAACTTAAGGTGAATCATGGGCCTAGCAGTAAACCAGACTATAAAAATAATCAGAGGAAGACTAGGAACAACTCTAGAAGTCCTAACTACTGCGTGAGCAGAGTTCTAAGTATAACCTACAACTAAGATAGAATAAAATACATGAATAAGACCTTGTAAAATGTCAAATCCCTATACACATTTAAAAAAAAAAAAACCAAAACCAACAAACTTCTCTAACAGGGTAAAAAGGAAACCCAAAGACTGGCAAAAATCTATGGAAATGACATGTCTGAAATGAGACTCACATTTGAAATGTATAGGATACTCTATCACCTCTAACTATTTTTTAATGATTTTTGAGCAGTATTTTGCTTACATGTGATATTAATGATATTGTTTGATAATTTCTGCATTCTGTTGAAACACTACTCTTGGGAACAGGAACACATATGGATCTCTTCCAGTCAGTTGAGCAGGTAGCTCTCCACCAAATTTCTCAACATAAACTGGTACATCCAGGATTGCATCTATTAGTTGAAACTTGTCAATTGGTATCACATCAATACTGATTTTTTTTGTTTTTTCCCCGATGCCTTCAGTGTAGTTTGGATGTCTTCTTTCTCACATTTGGCTTTTGATCATATGATACTTTCTGAAATATTTCAGTGTTGGTCCATTCTTTTTGCTACAATGACTCTGTTTATTTTCTCTGCCTTCTTTTGATTCTTTGCTTCCTGAGTCATTGAAGATTTTGTCTCCAAGTATCTGTAAGTATTGCAACTTGAGGATTAAATTTGTTTTTCACTTCTGTAATCTTGAAAAATACAATTATTTCTTCCCTTTATATTCTCCAATTCCAGCTCTCTTGAAGCTTTAGCACTATTTTTAGAATCTCTTCTGACATCCATTTTGTTTTTTTCTCCTCTTTATTTTAACAATTTTTTGCTCTTTTATGGATGATATCCTTGATGTCATTTGACAACTCATGTGGCCTTGATCATTGATGTTCAATGCTTCAAATATATTTTAAAAATTTTTAAATTCAGGGACAGACTCAAGATGGTATATTGGTTCTCTTGGACTTGTTTTCATTTTCTTCAGCCTCAATTTGAAGTTGCACATGAATAACTAAGTAAAAGTAATGAACAAACTAAAAACAAAAAACAAAAAACACTACACACGTGTTTTCTCAAACTAATGAAGATCATCTTTGCGAAGACCTACAAAAAGTCGCCTGAAAGTAACAATATGTTTAGTCAGGAAAGATAGATAGAATGATTGTTGCTTGATTATCAGTATCCAGGTAAAAGACTAACCACTTAGATAGTTTTCATTCAAAATTGTATTGGACATTCTAGTAAAAGAAATTGAGAAAAAGATGAAGTTAAAGTACAGAATGAGGAGAATATATTTTTATATAACATATAAAATACACACACTCGTATATACTAGAATTAATAGATTAATTTAGAAAAGTTTGTTGGGCCTGATGAATATACAAAAATGTATTCTTACACATTAGTTTTGAACAGTCCTAAAATTAAGGCAACAAACTGTGATAGCATCAAAAGGAAAATGACAAGTTGGTATAAAATTAAAAAAATAATTAAAAAAGTTATACATTGAAAACTGTTAAATAATTTTTAAATCAATCATAGATGATATAATTTTTAAAGTTCCTCTTTATGTGTTAAAACATTTTAATATTGTTTACATTAAATTATTATTTCCCATAGTGATCTATGTTGTTGTTATGTGCCATCGAGTCGTTTGCGCCTCATAGCGACTCTATGCATAACAGCCCTAAACCGTGCTCTATCCTGTGCCAATCTCATTGCCTCTGACACGCCAATCCTGATTACCCCAGTCACTGAATCAATCCACCTCATAGAGGGTCTTCCCCTCCTGTGCTGTCCCTCTATTCTACCCAGCATGATGTCAAAATAATCACTATTAAAATCCTTTTGGACTTTGTATAAATTCACACAATGATTAAAGTTTATAAATAGAAATGAAAGATGCAGAGGTTCAAAACAATTCAAACAGAAAAGTAATAATAGTGTTCAAATTTAAAAATAAGTCCAAAGTTAAGAATAAGTTAATGGTGTAGTATTACCTTTTGAATAGATAGATGAGATATCCTTAAAAAGTTATATAATCTCTACAGGACTATTAACTATTATTGACAATTAATATGTGATATTTTTATATCATTAACTTTGCACTATTATAATATATTAGTTGTTAAGAAAAAAAATTATGTCTCCAAAAACATACGTAAACTCTTACTCTTTAGAACTTGTGAAAATAAATAAAAATAGAGGTTTTAAAGATACCAGTTTTGTTTCTTGAGTTATAGTTGTCATATATTAAATTATGCCCCCAGAATACGTAGTGGTTTGGCTAGGCCACGTTTCATTCTATAATTTGCATATAATATAGTGTGATAGTTATAAATGATATCTCATTATCCTTTATAAAAAATCAATTGTAAGAAAATTAAGTGTGGAGTTGTTGTTGTTATGTGCTGTCAAGTTGCTTGCAACTCATTAGTGACCCTATGCACAATAGGTCTGGACCCAGTTCTATCCTGAGCCAATCTCCTTGTCTCTGACACACCTAACCTCATTACCCTCGTTACTGTGTCAGTCCACCTCATCTGAGCTCTTTCTCTCCTGTGCTGTCCCTCCATCCTTCCAAGAATGATAGCCTTCTCCAAAGACTGGTCTCTCCCAGCTACATGATCAATGCATGTAAGATTGAGTCTCAAAACCCTTGCTTCTTAGAGCACCTTAGTTTCATCTTCTCTGGAACAGACATGTTAGTTCTCTTGACAGTCCATGGTACGTTCAAAACTCTTCTCCCACACCACAACTCAAAGTCATCAATTCTTCTGTCATCCTTGATCATTGTCCAGCTCTCTGATGCAGAGGAAGTAGTTGCAAAAACCATGGCCTGGATGAGGTACACCTTAGTCTTTAGACTTATATC
>NW_006399955.1:3153053-3153569 GCF_000299155.1 Elephantulus edwardii
CCCCCCCACCCCCCAAAAAAAACCCAAAACCAAACCAACCAACAACTGAGGGGAGGGAATGGTTAGGGAGGAATATGTGTAAGAATGAAGAATTGAAAACTCAAAATCTTGATAAACTTTCATTAAAATTTGAATTAAAACAAAACAAACAAACAAACAAAAAACCAAAACACTGTTTTCCTGATTTTGAACCATGCCATGTTTCTTTAGTCTTTTCTGATGACTGCCTCCAAATTCAATTATAGGCTTCTCAAGAGCACAATCTTGTGTTCTGGGATTACCCTTCTTCTCAAGGTTATAATTTGGTGTCATCTACACAATCAAATGCCTTTGCACACTTAATCTCATCCTAGGCCTTATCTCACTTAATGGGAGTTATCTTGGCTTATGATTTTAGCATCTTTTCTTTTAGACTTAAAAGAGAATTTAACAAATTAAAGATGAGAAAATTCAGTATAAGGAAAAAGATTTTTGTCTCTTTAAAGGAGTTGGAAGCAGAGTGTGCCCTTTTTTTTT
>NW_006399955.1:3157548-3158076 GCF_000299155.1 Elephantulus edwardii
GAAGACATTCAGATGGCCAACAAACACATGAAGAAATGTTTAAAATCCCTAATTCTAAGAGAGATGCAAATCAAACAACTATGAAATATCATCTTACTACAATAGCAAAATTTAACAGAACATCAAACAAGAAATTATGGCAAGTTTGTGAAGTAACTGGAACCTATATTCACTGTTGGTGGGAGTGTAAAATGGTACAATCACATTGAAAGGTTGTATGGTGCTTTCTCAAAAGGTTGCAAACAGAAATAGCATTTGAACCAGCAATTCCACTTCTGGGAATTTACCCTAAGAAGCCACAACCGCTACCCAAGCAGATATATGCACACTCATACTTATTGCACCTTTGTTTGCAATAGCAAAGAGCTGGAAACAACACAAGGGCCCATCAACAAATGGATGTAGAAACTGATGTATTCACACAATAGAATATTATGCAACACTGAAAAACAAGGAACTAATGAAATATAATGCTAAGTGGATGACCTTAAAGGACATTATGCTGAGTGAAATACCTCAGTCACAGAA
>NW_006399955.1:3161906-3162977 GCF_000299155.1 Elephantulus edwardii
AAAAACTCTTATTAATTTATAATTCAGTCTTCTTTATTGTAATCATTTTGACATATGTGTTTTGAAGCTGGCTGCCATTGCTATGATCTGGAAAGATGAAAGCATTTTATTGAAATGTAAGTAATTTACCATGCCATCTGCTTGCTACTGTTATCAATATTTTCAATTTAAATATTTTTAAAAAGAAACATCTGAACAACTTCCTTTCTTCCATCTGCTAGTTGTAAAAGAATTAACTTTAATAGCACAATAAAATAAAAATTAGCAGTCAAGTATTAAAATGAATTATTGAGTGTAGAAAAATCTACTGATTTATTCTCCTTTGCAAACAGAAATAGTCAATCATTTAGAGGAAAAATAAACTTTGATATGGAAATGAAATTTGTCTTTCAAGTTCTTATTTCAAACTAAAGAGTTTAAAATTAACAAAAGGGGGAAAAAAAGAATCTTATAAATTGTGGTAACTTGAGGAATATGTAATTAAAGTTAATCTGACAAGGATTTTTTTAGATAAAAAGACAAAATAAAATAAAGGTACTTTTAAAAAGTTAATTTTCAAAGTATTGCAAGAAGATGAAAGGAGTATACAGAGTCACTATGACAAAAATATGTGGCTGACAGAGAAGAAATTCAAGAAATAACATATTATCAAGAGACAATGGTGATGAAAGAGTAAGTTTAGGTTGCTCTGAAGGACCTGGCAAAAAATAAAATGGTGCAACCAACATGGAAGGCAGTATGACACTTTTTCAAAAATTTGGAAATTGAAATACCATTTGACCCAGCAATTCCACTACTGGCAGAATACACTAAAGAAACCAGAACTTCCACCCAAACAGATATATGCACATTCATGTTTATTGCACCTTTGTTCACCATAGCAAACATCTGAAAATAACCCAAGTCCCAGAAACTGTTGGAATACCAATTGACATGTTTCAATAAACAGATGCTGTGCTGGGCGTGCACCAGGTTATGCCAAGAAACCTTGAAGGCAACTGCCTGGCCAACTGACTGGAAGAAATTTATAATTATTCCAATTTTAAAAAATGCCCTTACAGAGTGTGGGAA
>NW_006399955.1:3168497-3169655 GCF_000299155.1 Elephantulus edwardii
AATTATTTTTCCTATTCTATCCCTCTCTTTGTGTCAAAGCTATTTTTCTAACAGTGTTCTGTTGCACTATTTATCCTCTAGTGACTTAAAATTTTGTTCAACATACTGTCTTCCAGACTCACTCATGTTGTGTAGTGTTTTGAACTTTGTTTTTCAGTGCTGTGCAATATTCTATTAAGGGAATACTCCACAATTTTTCTATCCATTTGTTTGTTAATAAACTCTTGAGCTGTTTTGGTCTCTTTGCTATTATGATTAATGCTGAAATAAAGAAACATTCAAATATCTGTTTGTGTCACAGATCTGGTTTCTTTAGGGGATATTCCCAACAGTTGGATAGCTGGATGAAATGATATTTGTATTTCAATGTTTTAAGGAAGTCCCAGAATACCTCAAATAGGGGTTGTACCATTTTTTACATTCCCACTAGCGGTGTATGAGAGTTTCAATTTATCAAAATTCTCACCAGTATTTGTTGTTTTTCTGTTCTGTTGTATTTTGCTATTATTTCTGGATTAAGATGATATCTCAGTGTTGTTTTGATTTGCATCTCTATAGTAACTAGGGGTTTTGAACATTTCTTCATGTGTTTATTAACTACCTGACTTTCTTCTTTGGTGAAAAAAAAAGTTCTCCTTCTATTCATATCTTGTGTCCTTTTTATGCTTGGGTTTTTGCGTTTTTTCTTATTGAGATATTCAAGTATTCTAAAAGTTTTAGCTATGAGTCCCATATCAGATATGTTATTGCCACATATTTTCTCATAGTCTATGTGCTTCCTTTCTACCCTGTAGAGGTATTTGTTTATGTGCATAAGTATGTGATTTTTAGAAGGTTCCATTTATTTATTTCATCCTTTCCTGTTCATAGATTTTCCTTCAAGCTAGGCAGTCCTTGCATGCTGTAGATCAGGGCTCCAAAAATTATTCCTAGTTCTTCTTTTATGAACATTTTAGTCTTTGATTTTACTCTTAGATCCCTAATTCGCCTTGTCTTGGTCTGATGTAGGTCTTGTCTTAGTTTTTTACAAATAATTTTACTATCATGTAAGCAACATTTTTTAAAATGCTATCATTTACATACTGAAGTAATTTCATTCTTTTGTTAATGATCAGTTGACCATAGGCAGATGGATTTATTTCTCAATTCTGTTCCATT
>NW_006399955.1:3170325-3170849 GCF_000299155.1 Elephantulus edwardii
TCATACCTTATTTGTCCTTGTGGGACTGAGTTAGTTCATTCATCGTAATGCTCTCCAGTCCCTCTCAAGTTAGGTAGTAATTTACAAAATCACTGCTCCTGAGTGCTGTGTAGTATTTCATTGTATGACTATACCACAACTACTTAATCCATTTGTTTATGGTTGCACATCTGGATGTTTCCATGTTCTTACAATGGTGAATGAAGCTTCTGTGATCATTAGCATACAAGTCTCCATCTGAGTTTCAGTTCTCATTTTTCAAGGTATATTCCAAGCAATAGAATTTCTGGGTCACCTGCAACTTCTATGTCTGGGGTTTTTTTTTGGGGGGTTTGTTTTTTTTTTTTCAGGAAGCACCAAACTGCTTTCTAGAGTGGTTGTACAATTTTAAAATCCTGCCAACATGTATAAGAGTTCCTATCTCATCACATCCTCTCCAGCATGTATTAGTGCTGTCCTGTTTAACTTTCCCACAGCTATTGGAAAGAGATAGTACTTCATTGTGGTGTTTATTTGTATCTCTT
>NW_006399955.1:3171124-3180792 GCF_000299155.1 Elephantulus edwardii
TTACTCCTTAATCTCTGATCTTTCTTGAGTTGATTTTTGTGTATGATGTGAGATGTGGATCCTGTTTCAGCTTTCTGTACCTAACAGTCCAGTTTTGCCAGCACCATGTGTTGAAGAGGTTGTAATTTCCCCATTTGATAGCTTTTATTTCCTTGTTGAATATCAGTTGAACATAGATAGCTGGGGTCTATTTTTGGGTTCTCAATTCTGTTCCATTTGTCTACGTGCCTGTCATTGTACCAATACCCTGGTGTTTTGGTTACTGCCATGTAGTTGGTTTTTAGGTCAGGGAGTGCTATAACTCCCACATCATTTTTGTTTGCTGTTGAGTCAGTTCTAACATTTATAGGTAAATAAAGAAAAATAAAAGAACAGTCCACCACACTAACTAAATGGAAAGTAGTTTTGGTTTTAAAAAGTAAGTACTTTATATACTAACTAAGCTTGTAATCATATCCTCCAGATTCTACTGCTTGCATAAATGTGTTCAACATATAGGGTTGCCAAATTTAGCAGGTAAAAATATAGAACATCATGTCAATTTAATTTTATATAAATAGTAGATAATGTATAATTTATAGTCTAAGTATATGAAATGTGATATTTATAATATAGAAAAAGAAAATGTTTACTTGAAATATAGTTGAATATTTCTAATTTTATCTGGCAATCCTAGAAGTAATTTATAATCAAACTTACTTTGCTGATAGAATCTGAAAATTTGATCATAATCTCTATTCTGTATTTCCTTATATCAATTCTGCCAATTTATGCTTGAATCTTAATCTTACATCTATTGATGTAATTTCTGTTTGGAATTAAAACTTGATTTGTTAAAGTGGTCATAGGAGTATAAGATTTGTTCTAAAATAAATGGCATTTGACATATAAAATAACATATTAGAAATAGAAGCAATAACAAAGAATGGGGCTAGGAAGGTGTATAGAAATTCTGAAGGAACCAAGGAATACTGGAACTCTGGAAACTAAGAAAAATCTTCTTTTAGACAGGCAGAGACAGCCTTTTTATAAAGCTTATGTTTAGAATTCATATTTCTAGAAAATCTAGTGAATAAAAGTTGTGTTGTCTTCCTAAAGGTAGATGATACAAATCCATTAGTGACCTATAAGAAAGATAGGCAATCTCTTCTTGTGTGATTTACAGCTTCTGAAAATTCAACTCGAGGATCATCTGTGAGTTGGCATATCTTGACAGCACTGAGAAAGCGAGAAACATAATATCTGTTTTTTAAAGTCACCTACTTGTAGTATTTCTGTTACAGAGGCACAAAGAAATAAGAAACCACACTTACAATATATTTTAGAAGATAGGGTGACATGATGCTAACCAAAGTTTTCTGGTTTAAATCCACTAGTTGCTCTGCAGTTACCTAAATGGAGGCTTGCTATAGGTGGACCAGATAGCATTGGGCTTTATTTTGGAGAGTAAAATCTGTTGGAAATCAGAACCAATTATCAGCAGAGTGTCAGATAAATTGACCATATATCTTATGTGGTTGGCGTTGTATACCACTGAGTTAACATCAATTCATACCTGACCCTTCACTGGGTTTTCAGAGGCAGTAAATTGTATGGGAGAAGATTGTCCATTCTTCCTCCAGAGAACAGCTGGTGAAGTTGAAATACTCATAGCCTTGGGATTGCACTGTAGCTTCTTACCACTAGATAATCAGAGTTCCTCAAGTATTGTGTAAATTTTTGTTGTTTTTGTCAAGTGTCATGAGTCGCCTGTGACTCATAGCAACCTTAGCAATAAAACAATGTCATGTTAAAGAGTTACTTGGAAAGAGGAGATTTTCTCTTTGTTAATTTTTTATCAAGTAGGTGTTTTTCTGCCATAACATAAGGCATAGCAAATATAAGACTGTGTGATTCATCTGCCGGAAATTTTCAGTTGTCTCCTAGCTTTAAAATCTTATTAGTATTCATTAATCAGAATCAAGTTAAAAGAAATACTCAATTTCTCAACCCCACAATTTCAATACTTTCAAACAACTTTCTTAGTTTGCACCTACGGAATAAATGAAACATCTCAATTTTCTCCTTCTAATATTACCAGATTATAATATTACATATCTCTAAATATTGTGGAGGAAGATACTGTTCCTAGTTAATATGTAAAATTGCTTTCTCTCTTCATCTTTCTCTTTTGAGACTTTTAAATCTACTTTAATATACCTACACACCAACTTCCCACTCAACCAATTAACCATTCATTACCTAATTATCTCCTCCAGCTGAGCACTCTACTACTTTAAGATAATTTTCTCCTTGTTATCATTTCGGTAACAGTTTTATTCTCACCGTTTGATAAGTGATTTCCAGGAATTGGAATAATGTTCAAATAATTCAACTTGTCTCTAGTCAGTACTTTTTCCCATTTTTCATAAATTTTTGTGTTTGCTATATATAGGCTATAACATTTATCACAATAATCAGGAGGCCTTTTACAAAATCTGCTGTTTTCAATGCAAAACTGTTAACAATTTCAGGATTCTAAATACATGGTGGAACATTTCATCACATATCACAAATGGCTCTCCGAATACTCTGGATAAGTAGTACTATTTTGTAATTCAAAGTACTTACAGAAAATCGAACAAAATGCACTCCCTTTGTATTTTTTAAAAGGTTTTCTAAAAGTCTATAGCAAATATACGTAATCCTATAACTGATATTAGGCTAACCCTCCTGTGGTAAAAAATTATAAAAGTGAACAATGATTTCAGGCAGGGGGAAATAAGTTGCATAAAGACTGTTGGAAAAAGCAATTTGTGGAGTTAGTCTCACAAATTTCAGCTTAATGTCAGTGTAAATTTTTTTTAGTCCACTGTGGTCCAGAGCTTGACTCTGACAAGAAGTAGCAATTTTTGGGCTGCAAATTAGTAGTCAGAGTTTAAACTAATTGAAATTTCATCCATTGGATGAGTGTTAAGAGATGACAGAGCTTTGCAAAGAAAAAGTTTTATAGGCTAGAGTAAGAAGTCAGTAACTGCTGCTTAATGATGGTATAATGATAGAGACGGGCAAGTTTGAGAAGGAAGCAGAAAAACAATGCTTGTAGACAGTAGGTTTTTACAATGGAACTATCTCCTTAAGTGATGAACAGTTAGAAAAAGTCTCAGATTTTATATACATATATATATAATTGCTTGAATAAACCTGAAAAGCAAGCCCTAGAAGAATACTTACTGAAAGCAGAGTGTGAAATTTGGTTTTGCAGCTTGTGGAACACTTTGGGGTACCCTTCAATCCACCTTAACAAAGCATTAAATCAGATAATTTTGAATTACAAAGTAAATAAACGAGATAAGAGAATTCTGTATTTCTGTAAGATGTGATATTTAGGATTCAATGGGAATTACAAATTAAATTAAAAATTAGCCATAATTAGAAGGGGATCACTATAGTTCAGAGGACAAAGAATCATCTTTTTAACAAATTATGTCAAAAAAATTGAACAGTTGCATGCATAGGTATAAAAGACTCTCACTTTCCATCAGATACAAAAGTAAACTCCCTCTCTTTCTCTGGAAGCAGTGAGCAGAGATCAGACAGCCACACCAACTTTCAACCATGTACTGACCCAAGTTGAGGGAGAGCCTGGAAGCTCTATCTTTGTCAATATGAAGTTGAAGGGAAGAAGTCACACCTGCCTCCAATCAGTCACATGGTCAAGTAGAGAGCATGGAGAACTCTCTCTGTCCCATGGTAGCAGTGCGCAGGGGGCTGGAAGTCACACCAGCTTTGGCCAAGAAGGGACTTAAGTAGGGAGTGAGCATGATACCCTCTCCCTGTCCTGAGGAGCAATATAAGCAGTGGGGGAAGTCATGCTTCCACCTGTCTCCAACCAGGCCTTTGTTTCTTGAGACTCCAGCTGTAACTTGAGAAGGGCCTGAAACCTGCCCAGTGACCACTGGCCAACAGTGACCAAAAGACTTAGAAGCCCTACCCACACCAACTCCCTCTCTAGATACTTGCATCCCTCAACTTCAGCAGCGGAGAGAATTCCTGAAGGTCATACATCCAAGACTGGAAGGAGGTCCGTGCTATACATTCCCTATAATGTCACCATATTGTCATGGAAGAAACAGACAACAAAATGTCATAAAAACCAATGTAATATGTCATTTCAAAAAAAGGGATCAGAGCATACAGCCAATGGATCTCCTAGAGGAGGTAAAATTGATAGAATTTTCACTGGATGAAAGAAAAAATGGAAGATACAAACAAAACACTAAAGAGATTTAAAAAGCAATACAAAAAAATGAAACACTATAAATAATTAAAAAATAAGAAACAGCAATCCAAAACAATAAGATTGACATTTCAGAAACTATTTACGTGTTGGAAGGACAGATGAACAAAATTGAAGAGATGGAACACGGAATCAGTAAAGCAGAGCATAGAGTGCCCCATACTGATCTATCAGCAAAAAAGAAGAAACAAAAAGGAAAGAAAATGAAGGAAGCCTAAGAATAATGTAAGACATAGGAGGAATCACATATGTGTAATTGGAACTTCAGAAGAAGAAAAAGCTGAAAAAAGGAGCCAAAAACAATCATGGAAGGATTACTAGAAGAAAACTTACAAATTATCATGAAAAATGGGAGAATATAAACCCATGAATCTGGGAAACCCCAATAAAATTGATACTAAAAGGGAAACACGACAATATACCATGTTGTTGTTATGTGTCATCGAGTCGCTTGCGACTCATAGCAGCCCTATCTACGTACAACAGCCTTTAACTGTGCTCTGTCCTGTGCCAATCGCACTGTCTCTGACACTCCCATTGTGATGATCCCAGTCACTGAATCAATCCACCTCATAGAGGGACTTCCCCTCCTACGAAGTCCCTCCCACCCTACCAAGCATGATGTCCCTCTCCAAGAACCAGTCCCTCCTTACAACATATCCAGAGATGGAGCCTCAGAATCCTTGCCTCCAAGGAGCCAACCAGTTTAATCCTTTCCAGGAAGAATCTATTTTCCTAGCAGTACATGGTACCCTCAATACTCTTCTCCATTAGCACAGCTCAAAGACATCAATTCTCCTTCTATCCTCCGTAGTCATTGTCCAACTCTCTGATTCATAATTAGTGATTGCAAAGACCATGGCCTGTATCAGATGCACCGTAGTCTCCAGAGAGACAACATTGCTTTTCAGTGCTTTGGAGAGGTCCCTAACAGCAGACTTTCCCATTGTACTTCATCTTTTAATTTCCTGGCTGCTGATGCCAAGAGTGTTGACTGTGGAGCCAAGCAAACTAAAGCTGTGAACAATCTCAATCACTTCACCATCCATCCTGACGCTGCCAATTGGTCCAGTGGTGAGAATCTTTGTCTTCTTGACATTGAGCCTCAATCCATATTGAAGGCTTTAGTTCCTGACCATCTGAAGCTAGCGCATCAGGTCCTCCTCAGTTTCAGAGAGCAGGGTTGTGTCGCTGCACAACATACCATAATCAAATAAAAAACAAAATAAAACAGAAAAGTCAAAACAAACAAGTAGATAATTTTGAAAATAATGCTAGATAAAGGAAAGAAAATAAGATTCAGCTCTGAATTCTCGGCAGGCACCACAAAGGAGGAAGACAGTAGAATGACATATAACAAACACTCAAAGCACACAACTTCTAAGAATACTGTATCTGGGAAAACTAACCATCAAAAATGATGGAGAGACCAAGACATGCCCCCAAAAAGCAGAAAATAAGATGTTTCAAGAAAACCAGACCAATGTTCCAAGAATTACTTAAGAAAGGTCTTCACAAAGAGATGTTACAGAAAAATGGATGGATCAAACTAACTAGTGACAAAACAAAGAAGAATCCATCAAAATTAGAGCAATAAAATATTGCAATTTGAACATGTGGATTGATTGAAACTCTCCTGCACTATTGATGAAATTGTAAAATGATATAATCACTCTGAAAGGGAGTTTATCCTTTCCTCAATAAGTTAAAGATAGAAATTTCATATGACCCAGCTATTCCACTGCTAGGAATATACCTCAAGGAAAATAGAACAGAGCCACAAAGGGAGATTTGTACTTTTGTGTTAATAATATCATTATTCATACCAGCAAGAAACTAGAACTATCCCAAGTTTCCATTAACAAACAAATGGATTGAGAAATTATGGTAAATACACACAGTGGAATTCTGTGCAGCACTCGGAGCAATAAGTTCATAAAATATTATGTTACATGACACAGTCTAGAGAGCATGATGCTAAATGAACAAATTCAGTCTCATAAGGACAAATAGTGCATAAGTGCATTATTATAAAAATAAAAGAATAACTAGTAAGATGTGTAAAAGACCAAAAGGGGAAAGGTAGGAGAACACGGGGGGTGGAATGTGGGGAGGTAGGGAAATCAGTGGAATGATAGTTTGATAGACAAAGGGAGGGTATGGAGAAATTAGGACAGATCTAATGAGGACCTGAAAGGATGGATCAAAGTAAGCATAGATATATGGTGATTGATTTTATAAAACACAATATATATGAATGATCATCTGAAATATAATGTGAATAAGGGAATATGTGAAATATAATATACAGGAGTGAACAATATATATTAATTTTTATATGAAAACTAATACAGAAATTAAAAATCTTCTGAGAAATGACTTGCCTCTCAATAGAATATGAATGGCTTGCACGAACCAGTGAAGAGAAAGAGCAATACATCAGATATAAAAACAAAGCCCCAAAATATACTGTCTACAAAAGACTTATCTGAGAAAGGAAGATAAAAATCTACTGAAAATGAAAGAGTGGAAAAAAATGTCAAGTAAATGCCAGCCAAAGTGCTCCCTGGAGGGAAAAAAAAGTTTTACCTCATATATGTTAGGCATATTTTTAGGAAGGTTTTTATTACTTGCAAAGGGACATCATGCTTGAAAATATGGATGGTCAGTGAAGAAGATTCTTAAACAAATGGATACACCCAGTGACTGCTGAATTTGGGCTTGTGTATGTTAGAGGTTTTGAGGATGGTATAGGCTAAGACAGTATTCAGATCTGTTGTTCATAGGGTTGCTATGAGTCCGACTTGAATTGATTACCCTTAACAACAGTAGCTATCAATTCTTTATATGTCCTTGAGAACAAGTTCGTTAAGAATTTAGTTTAGTTCTGCATCTTAGTTTCTTTCTAATGATCCTGTCTTTCATTGAAATTGGTATATTAAAGTCTCTTATTACTATTAGAGTCTTGTCTATTTCTTTTCTTTCAATTCTGTTAGTGTTTATTTCCTCATTTGGCATATGGCTATTTATTATGGTTATATCTTATTTTATTGGCCCTTTAAACATTTTTAATAGTCCTTATCATTTATAATGGTTTTGACTCTGGTCTATTTTATCAGAGATTAGTATTGCTACTCCTACTCTTTTTGGCTGTCATTTACTC
The DNA here is from genome assembly GCF_000299155.1 of Elephantulus edwardii. NCBI lineage: Eukaryota > Metazoa > Chordata > Mammalia > Macroscelidea > Macroscelididae > Elephantulus > Elephantulus edwardii. Next base: position 3,178,567 of record NW_006399955.1, read on the forward strand.
CTAGATATATCTGTTCTTTTGGGAGTCCATATGATACCCAGTACACTTGACAAACATCAGAATTTGAAGGCATTGTCATCCTTATTCATTGTCAGATGCATAGGAAGTGATGGGGGAAAAAGAAAAACTATTATGACTTGAATCAGGCTCACTTTTGTCCTCAATCTGGTATTGTTGTTTCTTAGTAATTTGGAGACAACCCTAACTGCAGATTTTCCTAACGCAATACATCTTGTTATGTCTCAACTGTGAGTACCAAGTGTGCTGATTGTGAATCCAAGTGAGTTGAATTTGTTGACACACTCAATCATTTACCCATCTCTCATGATGTTGCCTTTAGGTCCAGTGGTAAGAATTTTTGTTTTTTTTAATAGTGAGACATAATCCATACAAAGGCTGCCGTCTTTGATATTCTGCAACAAATCATTCTTCAAGTCCTACTTAATTTCAGAAAGTAAGGTTGTATTATCTGCATTTGTGCAGATTGTTGAAAAACAAAAACACGATCTTAAGTTTCTCCCATCTGAATTTAAAAATCACCTTAAGAATAGATTTGAAGCACTGAACGTGTATAATTATCAGATACAACATTGAGGTAGTTGAGTATAACTTTTACCAACTTCATAAAGGAGAACCGTCCCCATAAGTAATATCCATAGTATTAGACAAATAGCTACAAGATCATATATGCCACTCTCCATGCTCCTGCACCCATTTCTATGAATTATTAAGTCCAGTGTTCATTGCAAATTAACTAGCAGACTTTACTCACAATTATGGGGTTTTCTTTAGGGTGATATCATAGAAAATTCAGGCTTAGTAAACAGGAGCCCCAAGTCAGATTAACAGAAAGATAAAGTTCCTCAATCAGTTTGGACAGCTTCTCAGTAAACAAGTGAAAGTCTAGAGTCAATTTAGCGTCACAAATAAACCTCTGGTTTCCTTAATAATACAAAAACTTTGTCTAGAAGGAGCCACACGTCAACTCATCATTCAGTCGTCCAGAAGCAAAACCTTGAATTTTGACTCTATATCCAGGGTTCTGTTAGGCTACACTTTGCCACAGGATCTTCAAACTCTTCTTACAGTCTCTTCACAGTCTGGAAAACATGTTCTCTTATATTAGTCTCAAAGCTATTGATGATTTGCAAGACCATGTGTTGAAAGTTGAGGTAGCTGAACACCACACCCCTAGCAAGAGCTAATACAATAGACAAAAGCCATTTTCAAAATATTGACACCACAGAAGAGCAATAATTGATGAATAGATGAGTAGTGGGATGATATCAGTGGTATCATATATGAAGAGAGCAAAAATATTACAAAGAAAAAAGAGAGAAAAAGTAAAAATGAATTTCAGAAGAGACTATGAAAACAGTAGTGCTTGAAAAGCCAAAACAAAGGAAGTAGATGCTGAAGTAAAAGGATTGAATGGAATATTCAAAAGGGTAGTTAAAAAAGACAGAACAAGTCTTAGAATGGAATTTGCAGAGAGCTACAATAGGGGACTAAAAAGGAAAGAACTCAGTTGGAATTTCTCAAGCTGAAAGAAGCCAAAAACGAGGTCAAACCTCAATTTTCAATACTTAGAGATGCTATGGACAAAATCTTGAATGATCCTAGACCATGTTTCTTGGGAATAGGATAAATATGTATTTCTTCCAATCAATCAATTGGCCAGGCAGCTGTCCTCCGACTTTCCTCACATAGAGAACTCACCCTGGGCTACATTTGTTAGTTGAAATATGTAATTTGGCATCCCATCTATTCCTGGGGATTTACTTTTTGCCAGTGTCTTCAATACAACTTGAACTTCTTTTTTATTTTTAATATTTTTACCATTGGCACTTGTTCATATGGACTTCTTGACATTTTTTAGTGTCAACTATTTCTTTTTAGTCTGTGTATCTCTTTAATCTTTTTGGTTGTTTGTTTTTTGTTTGTTTGTTTTGGTCACTTCCTATAACATTAAAGGTTTTGCCCAGTATTGCAACTAAAGCTTTATTTATTATTAATTCAATTCTTTCAGTTTGAGAAATACTGAGTAATTTCTTCCCCTTTTATTTTCTGACTCCAGATATTTGTACATTTCATTTTAATAATTTATCTTCTTGAGTTGACTTGTGAAATCTGTTTTACTTTTTAACTTCAGCATCTTTTCCCTTTATTTTGTTTTCTCAGTGCTCCAATGAAATTTTTATAGTATTTTTTTCTATACATATTTTA
>NW_006399955.1:3182752-3183956 GCF_000299155.1 Elephantulus edwardii
TGTTCCCATTCCAAAGAAAGGTGACCCTGCAGAGTGTGGAAACTATAGAACAATATCATTAATTTCACATACAAGCAAGATTCTTCTGAAGATTATCCAAAAAACGACTGGAACAGCACATCAGCAGAGAACTGGCAAAAGTCCAGGCTGGGTTTAGAAGGAGTTGTGGTACTAGGGATATTGTAGCTGATGTTAGATGGATCTTAGATGAAAGCATGGAATAACAGAAGAATGTCTATCTGTGTTTCATTGATTATGCTAAGGCATTTGACTGTGTGGATCATAACAAACTGTGGCAGACTCTGAGAAGAATGGGAATCTCTATCAACAATCTATGTTATGCAGATGACACAACCCTGCTTGCTGAAACTGAGGAGGACCTGAAGCGCTTGCTGCAGGAGATCAAGGACTGCAGCCTTCAATATGCATCAAGGCTCCATATCAAGAAGACAAAGATTCTCACCACTGAGCCAATTGTAGCATCAGGATGGATGATGAAGAGATTGACATTGTTAACAACTTTAGTTTGCTTGGCTCCACAGTCAACTTTCTTGGCACCAGCAGCCAGGAAATTAAAAGACATATTGTGATGGGAAAGTCTGCTGTTAAGGACCTCTCCAAAGTACTGAAGAGCACTGGTGCCTTTCTGGAGACTAAGGTGCATCTGATACAGGCCATGTTCTTTGCAATCACTTGTTATGCATCAGAGAGTTCGGCAATGACTAGGGAGGATAGAAAGAAAATTGATGCCTTTGAGCTGTGGTGCTGGATAAAAGTATTGAAGGTATCATTGACTACTAAGTAAACAAACAGATTCATCCTGGAGAGGGTTAAACTAGGCTGCTCCTTGGAGGCAAGGATCCTGAGGCTTTGTCTGACATACTTTGGACATGTTGTGAGGAGGGACCAGTCCTTGGAGGGGGACATTGTGCTTGGGAGGGTGGAGGGATGGCACTGGAGGAGGGAAGGTCCTCCCTGAGGTAGATTGATTCAGTGACTAGGGTAATTGGGATGGGTGTATCAGAGACAGTGCAATTGGCACAGGATAGAGTAGAATTTAGGGTTGTTGTACATAGGGTCGCTATGAGTCGCAAGCAACTGGACAGCACATAACAACAACAACATCCTAGTGACAAGAAACTACATTGCGATCTTGAAGGCATGTGGTTTGAGGCCACCAGATGCTCTGTGGGAGAAGTATGAG
>NW_006399955.1:3184056-3185602 GCF_000299155.1 Elephantulus edwardii
TTAACAAACAAATGGATAGAAAAATTGTGGAGTATTCCCTTAATAGAATATTGCACAGCACTGAAAAACAAAGTTCAAAACACTACACAACATGAGTGAGTCTGGAAGACACTATGTTGAACAAAATTTTAAGTCACTAGAGGATAAATAGTGCAACAGAACACTGTTAGAAAAATAGCTTTGACACAAAGAGAGGGATAGAATAGGAAAAATAATTGGTAGATAATGAACACTGCACTTGCACTATCAGACAGGAGTGAATGTTTATGATATGTGTAACAATTGACAATCTAGAACAAGATATGTATTACTGAATGAATTGGAGAGTATGAAAGAGGAAAATGTGTATCAAAGAGTGAATAAAAATTCGTCTGTTTCATAAAATTTTACTAAAAACATAAAGAAAAAAAAGAAGTCATAATTATCTAAAACTTAAATGTAAGCTGAAAATATCGAGTTTTTAGAAGAGAACCTAGGTATAAATCTTGACTTTCGAATAAACAATGATACTTATAAATAGCACCAAAAGCAAAAACATGAATAGAAAAAAAAAAAGAAAACCAAACCAAAACTAAAACCAACCCAAACCCCAAAGAAAAACAAAACCAGAAAACATACCTAGATCTATTGAAGTTAAAAAAAAAAAAAAGAAATAAACAAAACAACACAGCCCTTCTGTGGTTCAAAGGTAATAGGTGGAAAATTAGAAACTGAAAGGATAAGAAAATATTTGCAAATCATATATCTGATAAGGGAATTATATTCACAATATAATAAAAGTTAAAACTCTGTGAGGTAATGAACAAAAAAAATTCTAAATTAACAACAACAACAAAAAATGTGAGTAGATGTTTTCTTAAACATACACAAATGTCGAACAAACTTACAGAAAAATGCTTACCATCTTTAGTCATCAGGGAAATGCAACTCGAAATACAATGACATACATAGCCTCTACAAATCTATTGGAGGTTCAGCTGAGTCAGTTTCTACTTGACAACAATGAATTTAAGGATTTCCCCCTTATTTTATGAAGGTAGTTATAATTTTTAGAATGACAAATATTTACAGATGTTAGTAAGTTTGTACATAAATTGGAACCCCCATGTATTACTAATAAGAATGTAAAATATACAACCAAACAAACCAAGCAAAACGAATTTTGTCAATTCTTTAAGGAGTTAAACATAGAATTACAATTTAATCTGATAATTCTACTTTAAGTATCTATTCAAAAGAATCAAACTTAAACAAAAGTTTGTACAGGAATTCTCATAGTTAAATTATTATTATTATTAAAACCTTAAAATGAAAAAGAACACTTTTCAATCAATGGATGTATTTTATAAATGCTAGATCCTTGCATTCTAGATGTTTTTTCTTGTTTTAACTAATAGGTGTAGGTAGGTGTTGTTAGTTCTCATTCACAGTAAGATTGAATACAACAGAATAAACCATGGCCAGGTTCTTCCCCACTCTCACACTCACTGACACGCTGAATGTATTACTGCAACCACTATGTCCTTTATTAGTCTAATTGAGGCCC
>NW_006399955.1:3185702-3188066 GCF_000299155.1 Elephantulus edwardii
TATTATTAAACACCATCATTGTTATCACATACAAGCAAAATCCCACTGAAGGTTACTGAAAAAACAACAAACCCAAACACTGGAACAGTACATTGACAGAGAACTGCCAGAAGTGCAAGCAGGGTTTAAGAAGAGACTACTGCACTGAGGACATCATGGCCAATGTCCAGTGAGTCTTGGCTGAAATTAGTGAGGAATATTTATCTGTTTTTCATTAACTATTCAAAAGTATTTGACTCTCTGAACCACAATACATTGTGGCTAACCTTGACAAGAACGGGAATCCTATAACACTTAAATGTGCTCATGCAAAATCTATACGTGGACAAGGAAGCAATTATGAGAAAAGAGCAAGGAAACAATGCGTGGCTATTCATAATTAAACGTCTAAATTATTGGAGATAAATTTAGTGTAAAATTCCTGGACTATAATTATCTTTTTCTAGTCTTCTGATTTAAATAGTGAAAAATATCAGTTTTTAAAAAGGAAAGACCACATTTTTATGACAAAGATGAGTTTGGCTCAATCATATTCATTTAACTTTCCCTATATGCATTTGAAATTGGGAAAATAAGATGAAATTTGACAAAGTATTAAGGCATTGGAATTGTGGAGTGGTACATTTAAAGACTATATAATTGATAGACTGCCAGAAGAATAAATGCATTACATGATAGAAATTATATGGATAATATTGGGGAAAATGGGACTTTCAGAACAATGAAATGTGCTGACATGGAACCTGCATACTTAAATAGTCAATGAAACAGAGGCAAAAAGGAGACATGAGAATACTACATGGTTTAAAGTCAGAAAATTTGTATGCCGAGGTTATTTCCTGTTACCATATTTAATCAAACTGGATTATGAAAAAATAATCGAGAAGATTAAATATAAAGACTGACATGGGGCTTGGGGAGAAACTAAGAAAAGAGAGGATAAATAATATACACTGCATTGAAACAGATGAGAGAAAGAAGTGCTTGAAAGGAATATATGATTAGGTATTATTTGCATGACAACAGATCAGAATAAGAGCTGCATAGTAAAGTGGACTGGGGAGCAGGAAATGTACAACAATGAAAGAATTATTTTCTCAAAGAGAAAAGTGAACTGGGGAGCGCAGTGAGGAAAATACAACAGTGAATGAATGGAAATCTAAGTTCTATATAAACTTTCATTACATTCTCAAGGGGAAAAAAAAGAAAGAAAAATGTGGCAATGTTCTCACCACTTGGCCAATTGGAATAGATAGAGAAGATATTGAAATTGTTAATAGCTTCACCTTGCTTGGCTCTACCTTCAGCACTCTTGATACCAGTAAACAGCAAAGAAATCAAGAGACAAAGTGTGTTGGGAAAATCTGCTATCAGGGGCCTCTTTAGGGTACCGAGGAGCAATAATCTCAGTTTAGAGACTAATGGACATCTGATCCAGGACATTATCTTTACAATCATTTGCTATGCATCAGAGGTCTGAACAATGACTAAGGGTGATAAAATAAGAATCAATGTCTTTGAATTGTGGTGGTGGAGAAGAGTATTGAATATATCATGGACTGTCAAAAAATCAAAAAGGCCCATTTTGGGGAGCGTGAAAGCAGGCTGTTCCTTGGATGCAAGGATTTTGAAGCACTGTCTGGTATACTTTGGGAGTATTTCCAGGAGATACCAGTTCTTCTAGAGGGACTTCCTGCTTGGAAGGGTAGAGGGACAACACAAGAGAGGAATACCTTTGATGGGTGAGCTGTATTCACTCTGTGACTGGAATAATGGGAGTAGGTGTGTTAGAGAAAATGAAATTGGCTCAAGATAAAGCAGGTTTCAAAGCTATTATGCATAGGGTTGTTATGAGTCACAGGTGACTCAATGGCACATTACAATATATCTTAGAGAAAGTACAGATTTAGGTGTTCCTTGGATGCAAGGATGGCAAAGCTTTGTCTCACTCACTTTGTACATGTTGCTAGAAGAGACTATTCTTTGGAGAGTGACATTATACTTGGAAAGTTGAAAGTTTGCCACAAAAGCAGACCCTCAATCAGACGATTAACAGAGTGAGTGAAGCAATGGGCTCAAGTGTGTCAGATATTATTGTAATGGCAGAGAAAAAGACAGGATTCAGATCTGTTGTTCACAAGATTTCTATGAGTAATATTTGACTTGTAAAGTTTGACTTTACAGCACCTAACAACAACAACTACAACAAACTCAATGCAGTTTTGCCATGGGTCAGAACACAAAGGAGGTGAGAAAGTATTTCGCAGATGTTATTTAAAGTTACTAATCAGTTGACTGAGTAATTAAAAAGAGAAATTATTCTAGGAAGAAATGAAGGATTTTATGAAGGATGAGAATCATATT
>NW_006399955.1:3188166-3188720 GCF_000299155.1 Elephantulus edwardii
ATTTCACTTAGCATACATTCATGTTTTTTGCTTAATGTCCTTTAGATACATCTGTGGTATGCAGTGTTTTAAAAATTATTTGTTGGTTTTAGCATTGAATTGCATTGGATAAATATACCATAATTTATCCATTTGTTAATGACAATAGTGTGGACATTGGGATTCTTATACAGTTGAGGACATTGAAAAACATAGTAGTCATTATTGAAAGTAGTTTAGTGCTTCTTTGGAAAGATGAGGACAGAGATACCACTTGATCTGGAAATCTCACTACCAAATACCCCAAGGAAATAAAACCTGTGACAAAAACTGACAAATGCACATTCATCTTTATTATAATATTATGTAAAGCAGCACAGAGATAGAAACAATCTAGAGCTCTGGAGTTTCAATGTTAACCTAAAGGTGTTACATCTCTTAGAATTTAAATCATCATTGGCTACAAGGGAGAAAAATGAGTTCTCTCCACGTATGCAATTTACAGCTTTGGAAACCCAATGGATGGCCAACTATGATTCAGTTCTTATTTTATGCCAATGAGTTTTTTTAATATA
>NW_006399955.1:3189312-3194587 GCF_000299155.1 Elephantulus edwardii
GACATTCGGATGGCGGGGAAGAAGAACAAACTGGGGAGGAGGGTAGAGAGGATGGTGCAGTAATGAAGGAATGAAAACCCAAAATCCCTGTAAATGTTCATTAAAACTAATAAAATTTAATAAAATAAAAAGGGGATATTGCCTCCCTTTAGAGTTATTAAAAAACTTAAAGATAATATAAGTAAAGATTCTGATGAGAAAAAAAAGGGTGAGAATCAACCTTGTAAAGTCATTGTCCTGCTGACATTGAAGAAACAAACATTTATATGGTGAATTATTAATGAAAGAATATATTTATGATTGAAATGACATAGGGAAAAGAATTAATTGAATAATATACAAACTTGTACCTCTTAAACAAGGTAATATATCTCTGTATCTTTCCCTGAAATGCTTTCTCTGTCTATGATACTTAGATACATAAGAGATTATCTATCTGCCTTTCATAGAGTAGCTGGTAGATTCTAACAATGTGCTTTTAGAAATACAGTATATGTTCTTACCATTCATTCTTATGTTTGTAGTCTTGATCAGAAAGTTTAAAGATAAGACTTATATGAATACTTCATGTTAGCAAAATTTCCATTTTTACTTTTGTGATGAAGTTTTTCAAGCTCAAATTTATAAGAATTACGGAGCTACTGAAAAATTTTATCGTTTGAAGTTTAGTCTGAAGTCAGATATAAGAGATGGGGTATTTAGGAATTAACTTAGTGTTATACTTGTGTTTAAGAGAATCTATGTTCATCTTCTTGGTTGAATATAAAATTCATACTTAAGAATTACATTATTAATACCTGAAATTATTTCCATTGTCCAGTTCTCAGCAGCATATTGAAAAGAACATGACTTGAAACTAAGGTGCACCTTAGTCTTTAAACTAAATTCATTACTCTTCAATAATTTGGAGAGGTCTTGAACTGCAGAATTTCCCAGTGAAATATGTCTCCTGATCTCATAACTGTTGCTACCAAGTATACTGATTGTAAATCCAAGTAATATTATGTTGTTAACATATTCAGAATTTTCTCCATTTATCATTAGTTTGCCTATTGGCCCAGAGGTGAGAAATTTTGTTTTCTTAATGTTGAGATGTTTATTGAAGGCGATATTCTCTGATCTTCTGCAACAAGAGCTTCAAGTCTTACTAACTTCCAGCAAGTTATTCATGAGATTTTCTCCTTTCCTGATGCTACATTCTTCTTCAGAGTCAAGCTTCTCATAAAATTTTCTCAGTATACAGATTGAATAGGAATGTAGAAAGGATACAAACCTGTCACACCACTTTCTTCATTTTAAACTGTGCAGTATACCCTTGCTCTGTTTTCACAACAACCTCTTAGTCTCGGTATAGTTTTCACATAAGCACAGTTAAGTGTTCTTAGATTACCATTCTTCTCAAAGGTAGCCATACTTTGTTATGATCCACATAGCGAAAAGCCTCCAGTGTTGGAGAAATGTGCTGAATATTCCATAGACTGCCAAAAGAACAACAAGGTATATCTTGGAGAAAATAGAGCCAGAGTTGTTCTTAGATGCAAGGATAGTGAGTATCTGTCACATATTCTTTGGGTATGTTTCTAGTAGAGGCTGTTCCTAAAAAAGGGACTTTATGCTTGGAAAGGTGGAGCAATATTGTAAAAGACGAAGTCCCTCAAACAGGTGGATTGATAGTGTCTGGAGCAATGGGCCCAAGGTGTGTAAGAGATTATGATAATGGCACAAGAAAGGACAGGGTTCAGATATGTTTTTCATAGTGTAGCTTTGAATCATAATTGGCTCAATGACACATAAAAACAACAACTTAAAATTTTAAGAATTTCAAGTTTGGTGAACTTCCTTGACCTGTCCTGTCTTTCTATGGCCTGGGGCAGTGAACTTCGCCTGAGAGCCCAAGATCCCCAGTAAAAGCTTCTTTGATTAGAAAAAAAATAATAAAAATAATTAATGTTCATGCTTAGGAAATGTGTTTTCTTCCAGACAAAAACACGGGATGAGATGTTATGTAGAAAAACTGATAAATGGGAAATTATAGAATAAAAAAAAAAAAAACCCACAAAAAAGAAAGATTTTATCTGTCATGAAATAAACACTTTATATATACAAAGCATAAAAAATAAATATATGCCTCATACAGAAATTAAATACAATTTGAAAAGTAACTGTAGTATATAGTATAGGGTATGAATTCTGATGCATAGTGGACCCCCATCAGATTTTAGAGGCTATGATTATTTACAGGATGAGACTATTTTGTGTTTCTTCCATAGAGTGGTTATTGTATTTAAACCATGCACCCTTCAGCCTTTATTTTTGTTATTATATGGTATCCTGTCGACCATGAATCATAGTAACCCTATGCACAATATCTCTGAACCCTTCTCTATCCTGAGCTAATAATTTCACTGGCTTTGACATACTTACCTTTATTTCCCCAGTTTTTATTTCAATTCATCTCTTCTGGGGTCTTACTCTCCTACACTGTCCTTTGATCTTTCCAAATATGATGTCCTTCTCCAAAATCAGGTCCCCCCTGGCTACATACCCAACTATGTGAAATGGAGACTCGGAATCTTTGTCTCTAGAGAAAAGCTTGGTTTCACCCTCTCCAGAACAGACCTATTTGTTTTCTTGGCAGTTTGTGGTATGTATGTTCAATACTCTTCTCCAGCACCACAACCCAAAGGGATCAATTCTTTCCCAGTCATCTCGGTCATGGACCAGATCTCTGATTCATAACACGTGATTGTGAATACCATGGCCTGAATAAGGTACATCTTAGTATCCACATTGACATCCCTGCTCTTGAACACTCTGGAAAGGTCCCTACCAGCAGATTTCCCTAATATAGTTCATCTTTTGATTTCTTAGCTGCTAGTGCCAAGAGTGTTGATTATTGAATCAAGCAAGCTGAAATTGTTAACAATCTCAGCCTCTTGTCCATCTATTGTGATACTGCCAATTGGCCCAGTGGCGAGAATCTTCACTTCCTTGATGTTGAACTACAATCTTTATTGCAAACCGTAGTCATTGACCATCTGCTAGCAGCTCAATATGTTACCCATAAAATATAGTTTAGGGCCTGGAAATGATGTTATGTGAGTTCTTACCAAATCTGGGTGAATAAAAAGTTAAAAGAAAGCTAAAAATACCCCTTCATTTTTAGATACATACTTATGCAAAATTTGTCCTTAGCATAGAGTAAAGCATCAGATAAATTAATGTAATATCAAGTTACGTCCAAAAGAATTCAATTATCTGCCCACTAGTGACATCATATAGCTAATTTAAGCAAACTACATTTATAAATTTTTGGCTTCAGACTTTAAAGTTTAAATTTGTAGGCTATAACTATATTTGTCAATTATTTGCTGAGAATTTGAGCTGAATGACTTTGAAACTAGAATGCTGTTTTTATGTTTAATATTTCAACACATAATGTGATTAAACAAAGGAGTCTACAAATCAGTCTTCAGGGAATAACATTCTTTGAACATCTGTGAAATTCTTTTCCAATCATTTTAACTTTATTTAGGATTTCATAGGAGTACCTTGAGAATCCCTATTTATCCCCATGTTATTATTCCTCTTATTATCTAAGTCTGCCCCTCTAGATTTTAATTCTCTCCTAATTAATAAACAATCCCATTGAGCATATCTGAAACTAAATTCTCTTGTGCAATTGATTATGTCTCTTGATTGCTCTGTTTATAAAGTTTTCCTTGGCCAGGTCAAACACTTGTTTGTGACATTTTTCTATCTTTCTCCATTTCTACTTATAACTAGCAACCATGCCTTGCTAATCCTTCCCTTATTTTCTACTGCTTAATGTATCTGATAACTTACTGCAACACACACACAGACACACAAACACACAGACACACACACAGACACACACGCACACACACACACACACACACACTTTCCACTTAATTTAACCTTCATGTATCTATCAAGTTTGTGTCATTAAAAAAAGAAAAATCCTCATGTTATTTTCCATCTCAAACCAATGCAGTGGCGAATTTAACATGTAACATTTTTTAACACAAAACTGTTATTGTGTGTGTAGTTGAGTAAAAATTGACTAAGAGCCGGTCCTAAAGGTAGTAAATTTCATGGGAAGAGAGATTTCCCTATCTTTCCTCCAGAGAGCAGTCTATGTATTTTATCCCTGTGTCTTTGGGATTGTAGTACATCTTCTTACCATTAGGCCACCAGAGCCGCTTGAGCTGACTAATACAAAACTAGTATTTTGGTCTTGTTTTTTAATTTTTATTTTATTAATATTAATGAATATTTACAGAGATTTTGGATTTCCATTCATTGATTGTTGCACTTTTCTCCCTGCCTAGCCCTCCCCCGCCCCACCCCCCACGTCCCCAAACCCTGTGCAATTATCGACCTATGAAAAGCTGTTTGAGGGTGAACTATGAGTCAGTTCTAACTTGATAGCACACAGCAACATTATACATTCACTTTCTAATATTTATACAACAGCAGCAATCTTTATGTGGAGAGTTCTAGTGGCCTAGTGTGAAGGGAGTAGCACTAGGAACCCAAAGACAGAGCCTCTCTCCTGATTGAAATCTATCAACTGCTCCTTGGTAAAAAAAAAATAAAATATGTTCATCTCCTCCCGTGAGAATTATAGCCTCATGAAATCTTCTGAACGGTTAGCAATAACTTGGTTCTGATTTTACAGCAATCAGAGCACTGAGGGAATACTTATATGAAAATATTGTAAATAATATATATTATTACACACCTAGATTCTAAGAAGCATTAAAAAAACATTTTAGGAAGAGCAGAGATTCTGTATTCCTCCTCATATTTTGTTATTTCTGATCCCATCAGAGAACAAAATCATATCAATTAATAATAAATTTGCATATTAAATTCTATAATAGAGGTGTATGATGAATTTTTCTGAGAACTCTGCAGACAAGCCCTCATGTTGTGATAATACTTGAAACGGTGTTTGATCTCACTAGGAAGACATGATGGGAAGGGTAACGGAGCAGTAGTAACAACTATGCTAAAGGCACAACCTTGAGGAAAAGCATAACATGTTCACCGAACAGAGAAATATGTCATGGAGTGGGAGTAAGAATATTAATTAAAGCAAGAAATAGGAAAGTAAGGTGTGTTTGAAACGTTAGGAGAGTATGGATTAAAAGGGCAGTAGTGATTGAGGACAGGAGAGAAAAGATTCCTTTTTTTCATTATAAACATAAAAGTCAGCCTCTAACATAAATTTTTAAAAATCCCATACACT
>NW_006399955.1:3196983-3198018 GCF_000299155.1 Elephantulus edwardii
CAAACTGGAATCCTTGTTCTTCAGCACTCTGGAGAGGTCTCTGACAGCAGATTATCCTAATGTAATTCATCTTTTGATTTCTTCACTGCTGCCAAGAGTGTTAATTTTGGAATCGAGCAAGCTGAAAATGTTAACAATCTTATTCATTTCTCCATCTGCCATGATGCTGCCAAATGTCTCAGTGGTGAGAATCTTTGTTTTCTTGATGTTGAGCTTCAGTCCATATTGAAGACTGCAGTCCTTGACCTTCTGCAGCAAGAGCTTCAGGTCCTCCTCAGTTTCAGCAAGCAGGGGTGTCTTCCGCATAACGCTGGTTGTTGATGAGTCTTCCTCCAGTTCCAATGCCACATTCCTCCACATAAAGTCCAGCCTTTTAAATGATCTGGTCTGTCTACAGATTAAAAAGGTTTGAAGGCAAGACCCAACCCTGACACACTCTTTTTCTGATTTTGAACCATGCCATATTTCCTTACTCTATTCTGATGACGGCTTCCTGGTCAAAGTATATCTTTCACATGAGCACAATCAGATGTTCTGGATTTCCATTTTTTTTCCATGTTAGCCACAACTTGTGATCCACACAATCCAACATCTCTGCAGAGTCAATGAAACACAGAAAGACATTCCTCTTGTACTCTCTGATTTTAGCTAAGGTCCATCTGACATTGGCAATGATGTGTCCAGTCCCAGAGCATCTTCTATACTCAGCTTTTATTATTGGTAGTTCTCTGTAGAGTTTTGATTGCATATGATATTAGTGAGATAATTCTATAATATCCACACTCCGTTGGATCTTTTTTATTACTGGCAATAAATATGGATTTTCCCAGTTAGTTGGACAGTTGGTTGCTCTCCAGATTTCTTTGCACAGTCCGGTGAGCAGTTCAAGGGCTGTGTCTGTTTGTTGAAATATTTCAGTTGGTATTCCATAAATTCCTGGGGACTTGATTTTTTTGCAAATTTCTTCAGAGCAGATTGTACTTCCTCCTTCATTGCCTCTTAAACGTAAGTTGTTTCATGAAATTCTTCTGTATT
>NW_006399955.1:3198118-3204061 GCF_000299155.1 Elephantulus edwardii
CATTGCAAAGACCCTGGCTACAAACTGGAATCCTTGTTCTTCAGCACTCTGGAGAGGTCTCTGACAGCAGATTATCCTAATGTAATTCATCTTTTTATTTCTTCACTGCTGCCAAGAGTGTGTCTGTTTGTTGAAATATTTCAGTTGGTATTCCATAAATTCCTGGGGACTTGATTTTTTTGCAAATTTCTTCAGAGCAGATTGGACTTCCTCCTTCATTGCCTCTTAAACATAAGTTGTTTCATGAAATTCTTCTGTATTAGCCAGTTCTTTTTGGTACAGGGTCTCTGTTCTCCTTCCATCTTCTTTTGATGTTTCCAGGATCATTCAATATCCCCTCCAAAGTATCCTTAATTATTTCAACTTGAGGCTTGACTTTGTTACTCAAATTTGTTCTTCAGGTTAAGAAATGCTGAGCAAGTTCGACCCTTCTGATTTTCCAACTCTAGCTCTTTACATATTTCATTATAATACTTTGTCTACTTTGCCCATTAGTGTCTTCTTTTCAGCTCCTTAACTTCTTGATTTCTTCCCTTTTCTTGGTCTACTTAGTGCTCTAGTGCAGTATTCAGAGTCTCTTCCAAATTCTATCTCAGTTATTTCTTCCTCCTCTGTCTTTGAAATGACCTTTTGCATTCTTCATGGATAATATTTTTTATATCCTCCCACATATGGTTTTGGCCTTTTCTCATTAATGTTTAAAGCCTCAAATCAGTTTGTGAGTTTTGTTTGTTTTTTGTTGTGTTTTTTTTGTTTGTTTTTTTCTTTTTTAAATTCAGGTAAGATTAGACTCAAGGTCAAATTTTGGACCTTGTGGATTTGATTTAATTGTTTTTAGTTTCAACTTGAAATTGCACAGATAGGAGTAGTTGATGACTGTTCCACATTTGGCACCTATCCTAGTCTTCACAGCTGATAGTAAGTATCTCCAAAAATTCTTTCCACAGATGTAGTCAATTTGATTCCTGTGCAGACAATAAGGTGAGGTCCATGTATACTCTCTGTTTATATTAATGTGTTTGCAATGAATAAATGACTGTAGAAAAGTATATCATTTTATCTTCAACCTCACTCCTATCACCCCTCCCGTGTTTTCTTACTACTGATCTTTCTTCTCCATTCACAACTTTTTAATTCCAGTCACCCATTATTATTAGTGTGTATCCTCATTGCATGTTCTATCAATTTCTGACTGCAAACATTGGTAGAAATCCTCTTTTTCCTCTTTTGCTTTAGTTGTTGGTGCATATATTTGGATGATAGTCATATTGATAAGTCTTCCTTTTATCATATGGATATTATCTTGTCACTCAAAATATTTTATTTCAAGTAGGATCTAGAAATGGTTTTCTTGACTATGAATGTGACCCCATTTTTACTCACTTTTCAATTCCAGTATAGTACATAATATGATTGTCTGATTCAAAATATTCCAAGCCAATTCTTCTCATTTTACCAGTGCCTAGTTTGTCAATATTTATGCATTCCCTTTCTCTCTTAACAATATGCAATTTACGTACATTTATGTTTCTCATATTTCACATTCCAATAATTAATGCCTGCTTGTAACTGTTTCTCCTCTTTTGTGTTTGCTAACTGGAGCGTTCATCCTCATGTGCCATATCTGCTAATCTAAGTGTGCCCTATTGTGTACAGGATTTTAAAAGTCCGTTGGTTCAGAGGTGGGTGGCCAAGCCTCCCTATTCTGCCTTAATGTAGATGTTCAACTTAGAGTATCTGACAGACAAATATTTTACCCTCAAGAGCAAATGAAATAAATACCCTTCCCATTTCAAAAGTAACAATTTAAGTTCTGGTTCCCCCCCTCGTTTGGCACCTGCGATTTGGTTCCTCCCCTGCCCTGCTCTGCCAGCATCCACTATCCCCAGCATCCTCTTCCACTCATCCCCTCCAAACCAGTACCTTGCCTAGTCAGCATTAACCTCCCACCTCCCTCGCCCCAGCCAAATCTAGAAATGGTGGCTCAGTGCTCCAGTCACTTCTATGATACTGGTCTCTCCTGCTGCTGCTTCTCCACTCAGTTACTTAGCAGATATATTGCAATCATCTTTCATTTTGTTGTCTTATAGGAGCATTCAGTTGAATGGAATGTTTCCTTAGAGGTCATAGTCTAAATCAAATTATATGGATATTCTGGTAATGGTCACTCTCTTTTGATTTTCTTTTGACTTGTGCTCTGACCACAACCTCTTGACCAGGCGATTTTTAACTTGTCAACCATTAAAATCATTTGAATCAGGAGAAGACTGGCTTGCCTCCTGGCCCGCTGATTTGGAACTTGAAAGCTCTCACATTGAGATATTCTATTGAAATAAATCTCTCTATATATGTTTTTCATTCTTTTCCTCCTATGTAGAATTTAGCCTGAGACATATGGTGAAGTTTAGTAGAAGAAAATAGTCTTGCATTGATATCGTTTTCTTAGCCTATTACCTACTTATAGATTCTAGAGGCATATGTGCACATCTTCACATTCTTCTTTCTCTGTCACAGTGGCAGTCAGTATTCTACGTAAGATCAACCTCATCACTCCAGATATCATGGTGAAGGCATATGAGTCACAGTCTTATCTACCTCACATAGGCATGCAGTATCCCCAAAAGAGAAAAAAAAATTAAGTCTCTGATAGGTTTGTTTTGTTATGACTACAACATATCCTAATTAATTATTAAAGACTCATTTTTTCATTAGACAGAGGAGGCATAGTGTCCAACATCTACAACACTTCTATAATCCAATATTTTTTTTATTTTACATTTCAAAAGTAATATTAATCATTATATCTCCATAGAAATAAAATATGTTTTACGGAAAAATGGATTAACAAAATTCTTAGGAATCGTGAAAGTAAAAACATCAGAGTCAGAATCCATTCTGGATAACACAGAAAAGAAGATCTAGAAGTTGAATGTTGTCATAACACAAACATAAAATAAATGGAAATGATTAAGGGTCAAATAATGATATAGTGATCAAATTGCAGCAAAGAAAAAAGTTTGTTTTACAGAGCTGTAAAACTGCTACCTGTGATACTATGGAAAGCTTATTGTAAATTCAATAAATTCAAGTATGCTAATTTGTTTTGGACATGCTTAGCATTTCTTGAAGAGAATTTATGACCTAAAAAATGTATTTGGCTCCATTTTAATCAAAACATGAAAACATTAAAGAGTGCATACGTGCAGGGATTTGTAGGGTTAGAAGAAGCAATCCATTTTGTAAAGGATTATTTTGAGAATTGCTTTTAAAATTAAAAGTAAAGCTTGAAGAAAGGAACAAATAAAGACTATTGTTATTTCACCTCCTGTCCAAACCAAATGAATTAATGTACCATTCAGCAGTGCAAAAGGATGATACATATAGACCCATGGTAATATATACTGAGCAAAGATTACATTCAATACATTGAACAAATATTGCATTCACTAATTCAAATTTAACATGGAGAAGTTACATCTCCCAGATGTCTCATCTATGGTCTGTAATCTTATACTACCTATACAATTATTTTTATTACTTGATCACTATTCAAATAATAATAATATTTCAAGAAGAAGAAAAAAGAAAAAAATAACTAAATAATGACCGTAGGTCCAGCTACATCATTTTCAGAGTATACAGAATGAAAATGCAGAGCTTTAAAAATTTCACTATAATATAACAGAAGATCAGTACACCAATTTTAGGATATTTCAAAGTCCCTTGCAACTACCCCGGTTACTTGCCCATAAAGCTGTCATTAAGGATCACATATGCGACGGCGCACAAGGGCAGTCTTATTTGCTGAGGACTGGTGCCTTGGCAGCTTAATGCCTGGGAACAGACTGCAACCCTTAACTCTCAGCACTGCCCAAGCCCTGCACCCCCACCCTCGCCAGAGCACCGTATCCAGGGACACCACCCCAGCACCATCCCACACCCCCACACTTCTGGCATACCTTGGTGGCCTCGCCACAACCCTGCACCTCTGGCAGTACTCCAGGGCCACTAGAGACTCCTTCATGCAGCACAGAGACCTACCAAAAGCCATGGACAGTATGATTCTGAGTCAGCACACGTAAGCACACCATGTATCCAGCCATCGTCTGAAGCCACCAATAGAGCTGTTGTGGGACTGATCTGCCATGAGAAAGGCTGGTAGGATTATAACTGGGTTTTCTTGGGCACCGCCTATTGTCTGGGAGAGTACCCAATGGTCAGCCCACTGGTGGGAATTTGGCTGAGCTCTCTCAGGCCACACACTGCACAGGAATGAGCAGGCCAGTGGTAATTTGGCTGAACTTTTGTGGACACTGGAGACCAGCCAAAGGCGAGTGGGTTGGTGGGAATTTGACTTGTCTTGTTGAGTCTCCTTGGACACAGGACCCTTCCTGGGCTGGGTACACTGTGCAAGGGCACCTGTGTGAGCACCACTGGACAGGGGCCAGTGAATGAAAACCACTGAGTGAGAGAAGGACAGCTGGAATTTGAAAAGGTACCCCAATTGTCAGCACACCCAGACAACTCAGGGCTGAGTAAGGTCCCCCAAGTGGTTGACCTGCCCTTGTGATCGCCCCATGCATGTACATGCCCCACCCCATTTGGCTCCATACCTGTGTCTACACATCTGGTTAATCAACCTGCCTTTAATCCGGAGCACCTTGACCTGTCTTACCTAGATGAGGCTACTCTCACAGGCTCTGAACTGATATTTCTCTGGAGTCAGAAGTTGAGAGAAAAACACAAGTGGGATAGCTACCCAACTGATCTCTAGAGCATTATCTTCAGATCAAGGACATATCAATGTCTCGAAGAAAGCAAGCTGTCCCACACAATACACAAGCACAAAGCAAGATGTCACCCTCAAAGGGTGGCACAGTATCAATGGATTTCCTGAAGCCAGAAAGTTGATGGACCTTTCTGAAACAGAATTTCTAAGAACAATGATTGAATATTTTCAATGGATGAAAGACAAACTTGAATAATTAAGGGACACCACAAGCAAAAACCAGGAGGAACTAAAAACAAACAAACAAACAAACAAACAAACAAACACCCAGTCCAGAACAATGTAGAGAAAACAAACGAGGCATTAGCAGGACTGGAAAAACAAGAAACCACTATCTAAAATATGATGTCCAATGTTTCAGATGCTGTCAACATAATGAAGGGACACATGAGCAGAGTTGAAGAGTTAGAACACAGAACTAGTGAGAGAGAAGACAAAACTGTCAACACTGATTTGCTAGAGCAAAAAGCAGGCTCAAAAAGAAGAAAAAAGAAAAAACCTAAGAATAATGTGGGACACCATCAAAAGAAATAACATGCGCATCATTGGAATCCCAGAAAAGGAAGAAGCAAGTAAAGGCACTGAAAAGTTGTGGAAGAATTACTAGAGGAAAACTTCCCAGGCATAATGAAGAATGAGAGAATATATATACAAGAAGCTCAGGAAATACCATATAGACTAGACCCCAAAAGAAAAACATCAAGGCATATCATAGTTAAATTTGCCAGAACCAAAGATAAGGAGAGAATCCTGAAAGCAGCAAGGGAGAAACAAAGAGTAACCTATAAGGGAGAGCAGATAAGATTAAGTGCCAATTTATCAAAAGAAACCATGGAAGCAAGAAGAGAGTGGAAGGACATATACCAACCACTCAAAGAACACAACTGTCAACCAAGAATACTCTACCCAACAAAACTCTCCATCAAATATGAAGGAGAGATCAAGATATTCCCAGAAAAGAAAAAGATGAGAGAGTTTGTAAAAACAAGATCAGCATTGCAGGAAAGACTCAGAGATGTCCTTCTTACAGACATACCACAGAAAGCATCATGGACCAAAGTAACTAGCAACAACACCAAAAAGAACTCAACACAATTATTGTTGTTGTTGTTGTTGTTGTTGTTATGTGCCGTCGAGTCGCCTGCGACTCATAG
>NW_006399955.1:3206236-3227110 GCF_000299155.1 Elephantulus edwardii
TATTCATATAAACCCAAGAGCCAACATCATTCTCAACAGAGAGAGGTTAAAGGCATTCCCTTTAAGAACAGGAACTAGGCAAGGTTGCCCACTCTCACCTCTCTTATTCAATATTGTATTGGAAGTCTTAGTGATATAAATAAGACAATTGGCAAAGAGTTGGTAAAATTATCTCTCTATGCAGATGATGTGATAGTATACCTAGAAAACCTTAAAGACTCAGCAAGAAAATTATTGGAGATAGTTGAGCAATTCAGCCATGTAGCAGGATACAAGATCAACATACAAAAATCAGTTGGATTTTTCTACAGTGACAAAGAGAATACAGAGTTGGAGCTAAGAAAAACAATACCCTTCACAATAGCGAATCACAAAATTAAATACTTGGGAGTAAATCTAACCAGAAGCACAAAGGATCTATTCAAAGAAAATTACAAAACATTACTACAGGAAACAAAAAGGGACCTGTAGAAGTGGAAGAATATCCCTTGCTCATGGATAGGAAGACACAATAATGTGAAAATATCAGTACTACCAAAGGCAATTTACATGCTCAATGCAATCCCAATAAAAATACAAAGCCCATTCTCTTCAAGGAGATGTAAAATGTAATCTCCAGTTTCATTTAGAATGGAAAGAAGCCCTGAATAAGCAAAGCATGCCTTAAACATAGAAAAAAGGTAGGAGCCATCACACTCCCTGATTTAAAATCCTACTGACAGTATAGATCTGGTACTATGACAGACACATAGATCAATGGAATAGAGTTGAAAACACAGAAATCAGCCCATCTACGTATGGTCAACTGATTTTTGACAAGGAGATGAAATCAGTTAAGTGGGGAAACGACAGCCTTTTAAACAAATAGTGTTGACAAAATTGGAAAACTATCTGCAGAAGACTCAAGCAAGATCCACATCTCACTCCATACACAAAAAGCAACTCTAGGTGGATCATGGATCTAGAACTAAAACCAAGCACTATAAACTTCATTAAAGAAAAGCTTGGAAGAACTCTAGTACTCCTAATCCACAACATAAACAGTCTTCCAAGTATCCTGAAAAATCTACAACCAGGAGAAGATAAAATAGATGAATGGTACCTTCTAAGAATCAAATCCTAATGCACATCCAAAAACTTCTCCAACAGGGTAAAAAGGGAAGCCACTGACTGGGAAAAAGTATTTGGGAATGACATGTCAGATAAGGGAATTATATCTAGAATTTATAAAATACTTGAGCACCACAACAAGATAAAGGTGAATAATCCAATTGAAAAATGGGCACAGGATATGAACAGACACTTCACCAAATAAGATATTCAGATGGCGAACAAGCACATGAAGAAATGTTCAAAATCCCTAGCTCTAAGAGAAATGCAAATCAAAATAACTATGAGATGTCATCTCACCCCAGTGTGCATAGCAAAATTTAACAGAACAGCAAGCAACAAATGCTGGCAAGGTTGTGGAGAAATTGGAACTCTTATTCACTGTTGGTGGGAGTGTAAAATGGTGCAACCACTGTGTAAGGCGGTATGGCGCTTTCTCAAAAAGTTGCAAATAGAGATACCATTTGACCCAGCAATTCCACTACTGGCAATATATCCCAAAGAGACCATAACTGACATCCAAGTAGATATATATGCACACCCATGTTTATCGCAGCTTTATTCACAATAGCAAGGACTTGGAAACAACCCAGGTGCCCACGAACAACGAATGTATAGAGAAGCTGTAGTATATTCACACAATGGAACACTATGCTGCATTGAAAAACAAGGAACTCATGCAATATTATTCAAAATGGGTAAGACTGGAGGGCATTATGCTGAGTGAAATATCTCAGTTGCAAAAGGATAAATACTGCATGGTGCCACTGCTGTAAAATCGGACTGATATCAGGGTTGGGGTAAAACTGAGCAAAACTGGATAAATTGCTTATACTGCATTGAAACAGATGAAGGAAAGAATAATTTAAAAGTGATGTATGCTAGGGTGTTATGGTTATCACAAGAGTCCACAATTAAGGTTGCATAGTGGAATGTACTTGGGCAGGTGGGAGGGGTGCAGGGGGATTGAATATCAAAGAAAGAATTTTTCTTTTTGTTTTCAAAGAGAGGAGCAAACTGGGGGCAGGCGGGAGGCTGGGCAGAGAGAAAAGTGCAACAATGAATGAATGGAATCTAAAATACCTGTAAATGGTCATTAAAATTATCAAAATAATAATAAAAAAGAAAATATAAGCGGGAGAATTCTGTATGTAGTTAGAACACACATGGCTAACTGATAGACTTTACTCTGGGAACAAAAAAAATTAATAAACAAACAAAAAGAAAGGATCACATATGTGCTAGCTCTGGTGGCCTAGTGGCAAGAGGCTGCACTGCAATCCCAGAGGTGTGAGGTTCAAATCCACCAGATGCTTTGCTGGAGAAGGAGGAACAATCTCCTCCTGTACCAGTTAAATCTGATTTGACGGTACACACACACACACTGATAATAATAATAATAATAATAATAATAATAATAATAAATCACATATGTGAGAATATTTTTATCAGCTGTGTTGCAAGGAAAGATAAGAAAAATTTCTTTAGTAATAATGCTGTTCAACTTACTATAATAAGAATAATGAGGTGTCAATTCCTTGTAAAAGTACTGGGACTTTTTTTTTCTTTTCCACTTTATATTGTGCTTTTTTTCATTCCTTTTTTCATAAAATATGCATTGTCTTTAATTTAGTAGAAAGTTTAAGTTGTCAATACTTTGGGCTGTTATGTTTATTCTGTGCTTGTGTGTGTGGGGGAAGGGGGCTGTGAATTTCTTACATTCATTATTGGGTGACACTTAATCCCCGGCCCTCATGCCTGTTTTTCATTGTTTTTGTTCAAACATTCCTCTAGGTCGTATAGCCCTGGCGTGTCCCCTTGCAGGACAGAGGAAACTTGTGGTTGCTGTGAAGCTTAACACTGTGACACTGATGTTTCAAATGCATTAATGGTTGGTTACCCAATGAGGACAGAGAACAGGGTGGAGCTCCCTGATTAAAATAAGTTTGGAAGCAGGAGTGGCATCCACTTCTGTGATAGCTTGCCTCCGGAAACCCTATGAACCTGGAGAAAGGATGAAAGTCACACAAGTGTTAAGGATTCTCCTTCATAGGGTCGCTATGAGTCACCTACAACTTGATACACTTAACAACAACAACAATAATTGATTTTTCGTAGCAACATGAATTTATCTCCATAATTTATCTTTCAAGTCAGAATTTTTGGTCAGAAAGAGAAAAATACACTACTTGCACGATTGGTTTCACATCCTGCTCTAAGTAACTCTTTTTCAAACAGGTTAGTGCACAGCACAGATTCCCACTGAGCATGAGCTCTTTCTGGAGGATGTTTATTTCACTCCCCAGGTTAAATTCCCACCTCTCAGTTGAGGAATGTGCTCACAGCTCTAAAATGAGTTCTAAAAAGGTACCTTGAAATATACAGTTCTGCTGTCAATGCATTGTATTGTTGAGAGCAAATAATGAGAATTTTAAATGTTTTTCTTTGTTCTCATCTGTAACTTAGTAATAAAAAATCGAGACAGATGATTTCCAGGTGCTTAAGCTGGAATTTAAAAAAATTAACAAACATTTTCCATCATATAATTTTTAAACAACATAGAATAAGAATGAACATGTTAACGTATGTAAACTATCACAACTTTAGAAATAAAATGAAATTAGCTTTTTGCTGATACTTTAAAGAAGCACAATTAAAAACTAATGATACTATATAAGCACAAATCTTTAATCTCTAAAAACACATTGAAGGCGTCTAAAAGAAATTAGTATAAATAAGAATCTGACTAATAAAGACTAAAAGTATTAAAATTTTAAAAAGGCAAAATTTAGAAAATAAAGAAAGTAACATATATGGAGATTTGGTGTTTTTTTTTTGTTTGTTTGTTTGTTTTGGTTTTTTTTTGGTGATACATGATTTCACTGCAGATTTTGAAACTGGCACAGGACCAGATATTCGTAGAGCCTTCGAATCTCTGAATAATAGTACCCTTAATGATCCTCAAAAAAACATAGAATATGTTTTTATTCTCTCTCTCTCTCTCTCTCTCTCTCACACACACGCACACACACATACACACACAGAGTCATGTTTTGATTACTACTCATAGCTAACCCTCCAGAATGATATAAATACTGTAAATCACATGGTAAGAGACTGCCAGTCTTCATCTTTCAGAACAAGTGGCAAATTTGAACTGCCAAATAATCAAGGCCTTCAGTCAGTACCAGCAGAGCACTCATCCATTACTAGTCTCTAGCACTAAGGCTATGTGAAATGTCACTTTAGAAAAATGACTGAAACTTTAGCATAGTGACAATGCCATCTCACACAAAATAGTTTTTAGCAATTAGCCTCAAATTATGAATGTGTATTCAAGTGATGTTGAACCACAACATAGAGAGAGCTCTGTTGGCCTAGTGGATAGAAAGTTATGCAGCCAAAGGTGAATGATTTTAATCTGTGGCCCTCAGGCCTGGTTTTAATTTATTTGGGTCACACATTCTTAGTGGTATAGCACTAGTCTGTCGATTTGCTGTACAGAGGTAACTCGTGGTTGCTGTGATGCTAAACACTGTGACAATTATGTGTCAAATACAATAATGGTTACCTGTGGTGGACAGTGTTTGATGGAGCTCCCCAATTAAAACAAGCTGGGAAGCAGGGGTGGCATCCACTTCTGAAATTGCTTGCTTCTGGAAACTCTATGAATGTGGAGAAATGATGAGAGTTAAACAAGTGTTCAAGACTTTTGTTCATAGGGTCCCTATGAGTCGTCTATGACTAGACAGCACTTAATAATAACAACAGCATTTAATATTAGCTTTTAGCAGTTTATATGATTAATAAAAATGGCAGACAACACATACATATTGTTTCTTTTATAGGGAAACACATTACTAAATAAAATTTTATCCAATTACAAATAAAAATATGTACTATCATGTGCTTAATTTGTAATAACATTATAATACAAATTTAACATCTAGAGGGTACAGAATCTATCCAAAATACACACACACACACACACACACACACACACACACGGAGCTCTGGTTTCCAAGTGGCAGGAAGCTGCACTGCAATCCCAAAGGCATGCAGTTTGAATCAACCAGCTGCTCCATGGGAGAAGGATAAGCAATCTCCCATGTGATTAATAACTGCCTCTGAAAACCTGCTGGAGGGTAAGCTATGGATTGGTTCTGACTCTAAGCTATACAACATCTCTCTCTCTCTCCCTCTCTCCTATCTATCTATCATCTATCTATCACTGAATGCTTCAAAATTGGAAAGGGTGTATGCCAGGGATGTGTCCTATCTCCATTACCTTTTCAATCTATATGCAGAACAGATCATCTGCTCTAAGAAGTATCTGGGAGACTGGGTTCTATGGGGAGAAGTGTGGCATCAAGATTGGAGGAAGAATCATCAGCAATCTGTGTTGTGCAGATGACACAACCCTGATTGCTGAAAATGAGGAAGAACTGAAGCGCTTGCTGCAGGTCAAGGACTGCAGCCTTGAATATGTATTGAAGCTTATTATTAAGAAAAAAAGATTCTCACCACTGGGCCAATTGGCAGCATCATGATGGATGGTGAAGAGATTGAGATTGTAAACAGCTTTAGTTTGCTTGGCTCCACAATCAGCACTGTTGGCACAAGTAGCCAGGATATTAAAAGTATTGTGTTGGGCAAGTCTGCTATCAGAGACCTCTCCAGAGTACTGGAGAGCAAAAATGTCAGTCTGGAGACTAAGATCAGCCTTATACATGCCATGGTCTTTGCAATCATTTGCTTTGTGTCAGAGAGCTGGACCAACAACTAGGGATAAGAGAAGGAGAATTGATGCATTTGAGCTGTTATGTTAGAGTATTTAATATATGAATTGCTAAGAGAATGAACAAATTCATCCTGGAGAGGGTGAAACCAGGCTGTTCTTTGAAGGCAAGGAATCTGATTTGATATTTTATCTAACATATTTTGGACATGTTGTAAGGAGGGACTGGTCCTTATAGAAGGACATCATGGTTGGGAGGGTGGAGGGATAACACAGGAGAGGAAGACTCAGTGAGATGGATTGATTCAGTCAGTAGGGTAATGAGGGTAGGTGTGTCAGAGACAATAAAATTGGCACAGGATAGAGCAGGGTTTAGGGCTGTTGTACATAGGGTCAATATGAGTCACAGGTGACTCATAACAATAACAACAACAACAGCAATACGTGTGTGTGTGTGTGTGTGTGTGTGTGTGTGCGCGTGCAAGCACGCGTGTGTGTGTATAGGTATATATATGTATGTATATTTATACTGACTCTTGTAGCACCTTATTATTCTTATTATCCTATAACTAAGGACTTAAAATATAAATTAGAATTTCCTTTTTTTCATTATTCTATGAGGCATTTGATTTCACATGACATTCCAAATTTTCATCGATTTTACATATCTTTTTAAAGCTTTCATAAACTCGAAGAATTTCATATTCTAACCCATTTTCACTATATTGAAATGTCACTACTTTTCCCCCTTAATATAGTTAGGCAGCTCTGGTGATCTAGTGGCAAGAAGCTGAGCTACTGTCCTGAAAGCAGGCAGCTGGAATTCACTAGCTTCTCGGGGGAGAATGGGCAATCTCCTCCCTTGCAATTAACTGCCTCTGAAAACCCACCATAGGGTCAGCTATGGGTTGTTTCCAACTCAGTGGTACACAACAACAACAGCAACAGTAATATCAATTAAGTAGATCTCATAAAGAGTTGTGCTGTTATGGTTCCAATCCACCAGAATCACTCCGTGGTAGAGAGATGGGCCATCTCTTGTGTTTCGTTTAGTGCTTCTGAATTCCTGCTAAAGCACTAGCTAGGTCAGTTTCCGCTCCACTCTACATAAGAACAACATCAATTATTTCAAGCGCATTTTCTTACAAGTTATTTTCTCAGCTTATTGACACAGTCTGTGGACTTTTTGATGCTTTAGATATTTTATTAGAAATATTTTAATTTCTTGTTTAAATGGCCTCAACAGTCTTAGGAAGATGGGATTCAGATTAGCATTTTAAAAAACTACTTTAAAACAATTTTCTGATATTTATATATGTCATACATATCCATCAATCTAAGAATATCTAAGCTATTACTGTACAATTTATGACATATTCATAGTGTCAGCTGAAGAGTGTAAGTAGTGATTTAATCATGTTCTAAACTTTTGAAATGACAATGACATCGACAAAACTATTTTAGCAATTAGTTTCAAAATGTGTATGTGTATCTCTGCTTAGTAATTATCAGTTTATGTGACTAACATGAAAGGTAGGTTATGAAATAGAAAACTATCTTTTCAAAATGAAACAAACTGCTAAATAAAAAAGTCCATCTCATTGCAAACATTGATGGTCTATATGTTACTGACTGGCATTAAAGATTTAGTGGAATTTTAGAAGTTTTCTCATTAACAATTAGCTTATCTACAATATTTTTCTGCACATAACATTAGTAATTGGTACATGCAGTAGAACTTTGTTGAGATTTTGGTAGAAAAATAAAGCAATCATCTTTAAATATTATTATATTTTTAAATAGAAGAGACATAACTAAATTAAATCTTAATATATCAGTAATATTTCTGTTTTATATATGAGGCAATTGAGATTTAAATTTTTTAAACCTCCCATAAAGTAACTACTAAGAAAGCTGAAGTCAGTGAGGCTAGTTTGATATAATAATAATATCTCTATTAAATCCAAACTGTTTTATTGATTTGTTCTTCATAAGAAAACACATACACTTGCCATTGATTCTAGAGAACCTATTGCTGCAGAATACTTTTTAGGGAAATTTCTGAAAATGTGATATTTAGCACAGTGTTAAAATAGTCAGAATTCTCCCTATGAATGAATATCTTAAGAGCCTGACTATTAAGAGGTTCTAACTTAAGTTAAATGTAAATGAGATGGAAAATCTTGATGTTTAAGATAATACCTTTAGAACAAAGTGATATTCTGGGCAAAGCAATTATAAAATAAGTAAGGCATTTTACAGTCAGAATCTGAAATTCCAAAAATGGAACAACCGGAATGCAATTGAGGAAGGTTTTGACACATTGTGAAAACGTAACTATGTAATGTCACTGCACAATTTTTGTAGAAATTGTCAAATGAGAACCTAATGTACTGTGTAACTGTTCACTGAAAACACAATAAAATATTACTTTCTTCAAAAATGTTTATCCTCAAACTGGATTCCCAGAAAAACACGCCAGAGAGGAGAGGCAAAAAGGTGGTAGAGGGGTACTAGAAAATCCTTGTGGCCCAGTGAGGACAGTCAGAGGGCATTCCCATACAGACTGGAGAAGGTAGAACAGGATGCTGGTCAACTCATCCATTAGTCCAGATATTCAAGAATGACTTGTAATCTTGTTACAGGTCAGCAAGTTTAGCAAATGACAAAATGATTAGGTTGATAGAAATTTTCCTTTATAAGATATCATCTCGTCATGTACAGGAAGATGTAAGAACAAGAAAAACAAGTTTTAAGCCTGAGGGAATGTGCCGATCAGTGGTTCAAGACCCACTGGAATAAATGTGTCACACGAAGAATCTCTAAGACAGGCTTAGAATCATAAGGTAGATCTATTGCATCTGAGCTTCCATATTGTCGTTTGCAAGTTTGATAGCAGAGAATTCTCTCAGTGTGTTATTTTATACAGATTTACCTATTTACTGATAACAAAGAAGAACAGACTTGCTTTTTCCCTTGACTCTTTTGGCTTCATGTTGTCTATATGTCCAAGTTTGAATCATAAAACTATCGACATCATGAATGCTATTGTAATTGCTAGACGAGAAATGTTCAACAGACAAGTCCTACTTTGTCACTGTAAAAATCAATCAAGATGCTGTACAGATCAGGTGTCTTAACAATATGCTCCAAAAATTAGTTGATGGAAGGACGACTCTTGAATAGGAAAAAAAAAAGTCCGTTTCCTTCTATGATTTAGCCTCTTTTCAACCTCTGATTATTGGCTGGATGGTCAACTATGAGTCTATTTTAACTTGACAGCATACAACAGTAACAACAAAGTACAATTTGTTTAGCTCACTATTCTGTGGGCCAGTAATTTAGATGTAGCTTATTAACTAAGGAGTGTTCCTGCTGGGATTGACTGGGATCATTTATATGTTACTACTCACTTATCAGACAGATTTTGCTTTGTGTGGCAGTTGACTACTAGCTTATTCAATAAAAACAATTGTGTGTCTTTCATAATCTGGTACTTTTTATCATATCAAAGGTTAGCTTAAGTCTGTCACATATTGGCTTTTACAGACTTCCAGTGTAGCGTGAATGAAAACAACAATTTGCAAGGGCTTTGAAGGAAATAGCAAAAAATAAGGCCCCAGGAATAGATGGTATACCAATTGAAGTATTTCAGATAACAGATGTTGCCCTGGATGTGCTCACCAAGTTGTGCCAAGAAATCTGGAGAACAACCACTTGGCCAACTGACTGGAAGAGATCGATATTTGTTCACATTCCAAAGAAAGGTGACCCAACTGAGTGTGAAAGCTACAGAACAGTGTCATTGATTTCACATGCAAGCAAGATTCTACTGAAGATCATCCAAAAATGATTAGAACAGCACATCAGCAGAGAACTTCCAGAAGTCCAGGCTGGGTTTAGAAGGGGTCGTGTTACTAGGGATATTGTTGCTGATGTTTGATGGATCTTGGCTGAAAGCAGAGAATACCAGAAGAATGTCTATCTGTGTTTCATTGATTATGCAAAGGCATTTGACTGTGTGGATCATAACAAACTGTGGCTGACTCTGAGAAGAATGGGAATCCCAGAACATTTAATTGTGCTAATACGAAACCTATATTTGGACCAAGAGGCAGTAGTCAGAACACAGCAAGGTAACACTGCATGGTTCAAAATTGGGAAGGGTGTACGCCAGGGATGCATCCTGTCTCCATACCTTTTCAACATGTATGCAGAGCAGATTATCCGAGAGGCCGGGCTCTATGAAGAGAATTGTGGCATCAGGATTGGTGGAAGATCTATTCACAATCTCCGTTATGCAGATGACACAACCCTGCTTGCTGAAACTGAGGAGGACCTCATGCACTTGCTGCGAAGGGTCAAGGACTGCAGCCTTCAGTATGGACTAAGGCTCAATGTCAAGAAGACAAAGATTCTTGCCACTGGACCAATTAGCAGCATCAGGATGGATGACGAAGAGATTGAGATTGTTCACAGCTTCAGTTTGCTCGGCTCCACAGTCAACACTCTTGGTACCAGCAGTCAGGAAATCAAAAAGCGTATTGCGATGGGAAAGTCTGCTGTTAGGGACCTCTCAAAGGTACTCAGGAGCAACAGTGTCTCTCTGGAGACTAAGGTGCGCCTGATACAGACCATGGTATTTGCAATCGCTTGTTATGCATCAGAGAGTTGGACAATGACTAGGGAGGACAGAAGGAGAGTGGATGCTTTTGAGCTGTGGTGCTGGAGAAGGGTACTGAATGTACCATGGACTGCCAGGAAAACAAACAGATTTATCTTGGAGAGGATTAAACCAAGCTAGTCCTTGGAGGCAAGGATTCTGGGGCTTGGTCTGACATACTTTGGACATGTTGCCAGGAGGGACGGGCCCTTGGAGAGGGACATCATGCTTGGGAGGGTGGAGGGACAGCGCAGGAGGGGAAGACCCTCTATGAGATGGATAGGATTGGGCAGGGTTTAGGGCTGTTGTTCATAGGGTCGCTATGAGTCAGAAATGACTCGATGGCACATAACAACAACAACAACAACAGCTTTGAATCACAGTTATGTACATCTTGCTAACTACATCACTGTGCTATGCACTCTCACAGGACCATTCGGGACTTAAAAGCTACTGATAAACATAAAATAATATATGTACCTTAGAAAGAGATGACTGGCATCTAAGGAAACTCAGGACTCTAATAAGTCATTTTCAGGGAATAATGGCTGAAGAATTATTCTTGTTGCCAGTTAAATGTAGCATAGTCATCAGGACATGCTTGCCCACACTAAGTAGGAACAATAAATGATAGCCATTTCTTGCAAAAAGATCTTCCATTTTTCTTTTTTTCTTTTTTAGATCTTCCATTTTTCAATAGCCTCTTTTACCTTTTATACTTTTCTGTTCCCTCTCTTTTATATACCTTATTTGACACATAGACATGTTATTCTGTTATTATTTAAATACAGGAGAGAAGGACTTAGTAGTTCTTTTATCAAAGTATAAAATGAAGCATGTCTGAAGGTAATCTAACACTATCCTGGATGTGATCCTATTTTGGGGAACCTGGGCTGATGATGGTATATTTTGTTCTAGTCATTTTTGTTCTGTTTTTGGGTGTGTGTGTGCGTGTGTAAATTAATTCTTGTTTTTTTAAATTTTTATTTTATTTCATTATTTTTTGTGTGTACCTTCAAATCAGATCTGACTGGTACAGGAGGACATTGTTTCTCCTTCTCCAGCAGAGCATCTGCTGGATTCTAACCGTGCACCTCTGAGATTGCAGTGCAACTTCTTGCCACCAAGCAAATTAATTTTTTTTAATCTTTTCTTGAGATTTTAATGAAAGTTTGCAGAGAACTTGAGTTTCCATTCATTCTTTGTTGGACATTTTCCTCCCTACTCACCCCTAGTTCAATTTCCTTCCCCCCTCCCCAAGTCTACTTTGCTACACACCTCTTATCCTGGAGTATTTCTTGAGTGAGTTAAATGAACACATAAAGCAGTCCATTGAAGCAGGGGGTGTGGCCTACACTCTCCTCCAAATAGTTATATCTCAGAACTTATAAATAAGACATACGCAAGTCTCACTGATCAAGACAAATCGCATGGTTAACAATTTTTCAAGAGCTGGGGAAATGAGACTTGACTTTTTACAACAAGGAAGAATATTTGTGGTCATTTTCACATTCAAGTACAGACACTATGTTAAAAAATATAGTTTTATATTTTCTCAAAATGATTAGAGTATCCTTTAAAGATATTCTTCATAAATATGTGAAAATTGGAAAATGAATAAAGACTAAAGAAAGATAATTGCCCTCGAATTGTGATGTTGGTGCAAAGTATTGAATATACTATCAATTACCTGATGAACAAGCAAATAAAACTTAGAAGAAGTGTGACAAGTGTGTCCTTTAGAAATCAAGGTGGTGAGACTCATGTATTTTGGATAAATTGTCAGGAGGGGACAGTTCCTGAAAAGGGTAACGTTCTTAGAAAGGGTGGTGGGTCGGCAAAAGTGGAAAGGATTCACCATGGGAAGGACCAGCACAGTGAATTCAACACAGGGTTTAAGCACAGTTGGAATTGTGAGGTTGTGCAGAACTTCAGTCTCTTGTACATAGACAGGGTTATTGTGAGTCAGAGCTGATTTGAGGCAACTAAGATAAATAATTTGAAAGCAAAAAAAACCATCTTTTTTCCCCCCCATGTACTCTCCATCTCTCATCTCGGATACTAACAGTGCTCTTTTCATGCATAGACCATTAATGGTATCCCAACACACACACACACACACACACACACACACACACACACACACACACTAAAGATGGAGAGATATATGATCTTCAGAGGTCTCTAAATCTTAAGAACAGGAACAATTTTCCAGTATATCTCATGATGCTATTGTTGTTACGTGTTGTCAAAGTTGCCTCGGACTCATGGTGACCCTGTGTACAACAGCTCTTAACTATTCCTTGTCCTGACCCAGTCTCCCTAACTAGAACACACTTACCCCAGTTACCCCAGTTACTATGTCAATCCATCTCATCTGGGCTCTTCCTCTCCTGTGTTGTCCCTCCAGCCTTCTGAGCTTGATATCCTTCTCCAACGACCAGTCCCTCCTCACCACATGACAGAAGTACATGAGCTAGAGCTTTAAATTCCTTCCATCCAAAGAGAAACTTGATTTCACCCCCTCCAAGACAGACTTATTTGTTTTCTTGATGGGTAGTGGTATGTTCAAAACTTTTCTCTAGCATCACCACTCAAAGGCATCAATTCTTCTGTCATTCTTAGTCATTATCCAGCCCCCTGATGTATAGCAAACAATTGGAAAGACCATAGCCTGGATCAGATGCATCTTAGTCTCCACACTGACATCATTGCTTCTCAGAACTCTGGAGAGGTCCATGACAGCAGATTTTTCTAGTGCAATTTGTCTTTTTTATTTCCTGATGCTAAGAGTGTTTATTGTGGAGCTGAGCAAGCTGTAATTGTTAACAAACTCAATCTTTCTTCATCCATCATGCTGTAAATTGTCCCAGTGGTGATAATCTTTGTCTTCTTGATGTTGAGATTCTATCCATGCTGAAGACTACAGTTTTTGACTGTTTGCAGCAAGCACTTCAGATTCTTCTCAATTTCAGCAAGTTGTTGATGAGTGTCCCTCAAATCCTGATGCCATATTCCTCCTCATAAAGCCTAGCCTCCTAAATGATCTGTTCTGCAAATTGATTCAAAATGTATGGAGACAGGATGCATCCCTGATGCATTCCTTTACTGAATTTGAACTATGCAGTGATTCCTTGCTCTGTTCTGAGGACTGTTTCCTGGTCCAAGTATACATTTTGAATAAGAACAATCAAGCATTCTGGGATTCCCATTTTTCTCAAGGTTAGCCACAATTTGTTGTGATCCACGCTGTCAAATGCCTTTGCATAGTCAGTGAAACAAGACAGATATTTCTCTGGCAATCTCTGCTTTCTGCCAAGATACATCTAACATAGGCAATAATGCCTTAGTGCCTTGGCCTCTTCTAAACACCTGTAGTTCTCTGTCAATGTACTGTTCCAGTTGTTTCTAAATAATATTCAGCAGGATTTTGCTTGAATGGAATATGAGTGATGCTGTTCAATAGTTTTCACACTATGTTGGCTCACCTTTTTTAAAAAAAATGGGAATAAATAGAAATCTATTCAGTTGGTCAGGTAGTTGTCCTCAAGTTTTTTTGTTGTTCTTGTTGTTGTTTTTTGTGGGTTTTTTTGTGTTGTTATTTGTTTGTTTGTTTGTTTGTTTTACACAACCAGGTGAGCATGTCCAGGGAAATCTGTTTGTTGAAATATTTCAGTTGGTATTCCATCAATTCCTGAATCCTTATTTTTTTGCCAAGACCATCAGAACAGACAGAAGTTCCTCCTTTATCACTATTGCTTCTTCATTAAATGTTGTTTTTTATTCCATGTCCACCAATTCTTTTTTGGTACAGTGAGTGTATTCTCCTTCCATCTTCTGTTAATGCTTCCTGGATCATTCACTATTCTGCCACAGCATCCTTAAGTATTGCACCTTGTGTCCTGAATTTGTTCTGTAGTTCCTTAAGCTTAAAAAAAATTAGACAAATTAAGCCCTTTTGGTTTTTGTACCCCAGCTCTTTGCTAATTTCATTATACTACTTGCTTTGTCTTCTCAAATTGCACTTTGATATCTTCAATTTAGCTCTTCTTTCTTCATTCCCTTCATTTTTTTTAGTTATTGGTGTTCTGGTGCAATATTTATAGTCTCCTCTGACATTAATTTTGGTCATTTCTTCCTCCTCTGTCTTTTGTATTTTTCATGCATGATATTCTTGATATCCTCCCATTACTCATCTGGTTTTCATTAATTAGTGTTCAAAACCTCAAATGTATTCCTGAGGTGGTTTTTAAATTAAGGTGGGATAGACTCAAGATAAAATTTTAATCCCTGAGGATTTGATTTGATCTTCTTTAGCTTCAATTTGAACTTGCATATGAGTATTTATGGTCCATTCCACAATCAGCACCTGGCCTAGTTTTCACTGCTGGTATTGAACTTCTCCAATGATTCCTTTATGTAGCATTAGTTATATCTCTTTCACAGGTTTCATACCCGATCTTTCCCATTTGCTTCACCCACCGCTTCCTCACCCATCAAATAGTCTAAAAGTATTATATTTTAGGGCATTATTTTTATCGTAGGAGTATGCAATGAGGGTTGCAGAGTGGATTATATTTGTGGGTAGGGGGTGGGGTTTGGGGAGGTGCGGGGGGGGATTGTGTACCAATGAGGGAGTTTTTCTTTTGCTTTTCAAGGAGAGGAGCAAAGGAGGGGGGAGGGGGTTGTGCGGGGAGAAGGGTGCAACAGTGAATGAATGGAATCCCAAAATCTCTGTAGATGTTCATTGAAATGAAAAATAAACAACCTAAATTAAAAAACAAACAAACAAAAAAAAAAACCCTAAACATTAAAAAAAAAAATTGTAAGACCCTGTGATCAACCGTCCTTCCGCCTCTCTTCCTCTCTTCTCCCCCTTGGATACTCATGATCACTCAAACAGTTATGGCCTTATACAATATTCGTCCTTATGGGTTTAGTTATTTCACTTAGCATGAATTACTCCAACCCTCACAAATCAGGAAGTGATTTTCAAAATAATCGCTCCTGTGTGCTACATAGTATTCCTCTGTGTGAATGTACCATAATTTCTCAATCCATTCAATTGTGGTTGGGAATTTGGGGTGTTTCTATGTTCTTGCAATGGTGAATTAATGCTGCCGTAGACATTGGTGTACAAGTCTCCATTTGGGCCTCAGGTCTTATTCTCTAAGGATATATTCCAAGTAGAGCTGGATCATAATGAATTTCTATTTTCAGCTTTTTGAGGAAACGCCAAGTTGTCTTCCATAGAGTGAGTATACTATTTTATAATGCTACCAGTAGTGTGTAAGAGTTCCTATCTTTTCACCTCATTTACAACATTTATTACTTGCTGTTCTGTTAAACTTTACAAATGCTTCTGAAGTGAGATGATATCTTAATGTGGTTTTGAATTGCATCTCTCATATTGCCAGTGGTTTTGAGCATTTCTTCATTTATCAGATGGCCATCTGAATATCTTCTTCTGTGAAAATTATTTCCATGTCCTTTGCCCATTTTGTAATTCCGTGATTAGTTTTGTCTTTATGGAAGCCCTATAGAATTCTATAAACTTTTGATAAGAGTCTCTTGTCTGAAATAGTGTTGCCAAATATTTTTTCCCAGTCACTACGTTTTATTTTTACTCTTATGAAAAAGTTTTTGATTCACACAGGGATTTAGAGAAGCTCTGGTATATTCACCCAATGGAATACTATGCAGCACTGAAAAACAAGGAACTCATGAAATATTATGCTAAGTAGATGACACTAGAGGGCGTTATGCTGAATGAAATATCTGTCACAAAAGACAGACATTGCATAGAGCCACTATTATAAAAGAGGACTGACTTTGGGGTTGACGGAAGACAGAGAAGAAGGGGAGGAATGAAGTATACTGCATTACAACAGATGAGGAAGAGAACTGTATAAAGGGATTAGGT
The DNA here is from genome assembly GCF_000299155.1 of Elephantulus edwardii. Lineage (NCBI taxonomy): Eukaryota > Metazoa > Chordata > Mammalia > Macroscelidea > Macroscelididae > Elephantulus > Elephantulus edwardii. Next base: position 3,222,671 of record NW_006399955.1, read on the forward strand.
ATTATTGTCATGACAGGAGTCCAGAATGAAGGATGCACAGTGCAGTGGACTTGGAGGGAGGGATTGCATAGCAACGAAAGAATTATTCTTTTACTCATCAAGGAGAAAAGTCAATTGGGGGAGGGGCTAGGCAGGGAGAAAAGGGCAACAATGAATAACTGAAAACCCTAATTATCTATAAACTTTCATTAAAATTATTATTTTTATTTTTTTTCAAAAAAAGGTCCCATTCATCAATTTTATCCTCCCCAGATTTTGCATTTCTGGCTCTCTGTTTATACAATAGACTAGGCTATCTAAGCTTGATCCCAGTTTGTCTCTGATGAACTTTATGGTTTTAGGCTTTACTCCCAGTCTCTGATTTATCTTGAGTTCATTTTTGTGTATAGTGTGAGAGTGGATCCAGTTTCAGATTTCTGCAGGTCGTAACCCTGTCTTGCCAGCACCATTTTTTGAAGAGGTTGTCATTTCCCCATTTCATAGGTTTTATTTCCTTGTTGAATACCAGTTGACCATAGATAGCTGGCTTCATTTCTGGGTTCTCAATTCTGTTCCTTTAATCAATGTGTTTGTCATTGTAACAGTGCCATGCTGTTTTGGTTATTACTTCTGTGTAGTGAGTTTTGAGGTTAGGGAGTGCTATACTTTCTACTTCATTTTTGGTTTTTAGAAGTGCTTTGCTTTTTTGGATGTCTCTTTTCTCTCCAAATAAACTTGAGATGTTCCCTTTTGGTCCCCTTGAAAAAGGAATTTGATATCTATATTGGGATTGTGTTGAACATGTAGGTTGCTTTTGGTAAGAGTGACATTTTCACATCCAAGAATAGGGCATATTTCTTCCTATCCATGAATAGGGCACATCCCCTCCCCACCCCACCCATTAATTTAGGTCTTTTGTTGTGTCTTGCAGAAATGTTCTGTGTTTTCTTTGTATAAATCTTCAACTCTAGTTAAGTTCACTCCCAAGTATCTCAATTTGTGGTTGGCTATTTTAAATGGTACAGCTTTTTTGTTTTGTTTTGTTTTTCCTTTTCTAAGTTCTTTTTGTTACTGTAAAGGAATCTCACTGATTTTTGTTTTTTTAATATTTGTCTTATATCATTACAATCTATTAAACTGGTTTGCTTTTGTTGAGTCCTTGGGGTTTTCTGTGTACACTATCATATTGTCTGCATATAACATCAGTTTAACTATCTCTTTGAGGGTCTGGATGCCTTTTACTTCCTTCTCATTTATATTGTCCTAGCACACACTTCCAATATAATATTGAATAAACATGGTGACAGTGAGTACTCATGTACGGCCCCTATTTGCAATGAAAATATTTTTAGTCTTTCTCTACTAAATATATTTCCTCTTGGTTTTGCATATTTATTTTTCACTATATTGAGGAAATTTCCTTCCATTCCAATTTTAGTGAGTGTCTTTATCAGGAAGGGTGTTGGATTTTGTCAAATACCTTTTCTGCATCAATTGCTAGGATCATATGGTTCTTGTTATTTGATTTGTTAATATGGTAAATTATATTGATGGTTTTTCCTATATTGTATCCGTTATTAATTCCACTTGATCATGTTGAATTATTTTTTTAATATTTTTGGATTCTATTGGCTAAGATTTTGTTAAAGGTGTGTGTGTGTGTGTGTGTGTGTGTGTGTGTGTGTGTGTTTTCAAGAGATATATTGGTCTGTAGTTTTCTTTCTTGGTAATATATTTTCCTGATTTTGCCATTAGGGCTATGCTGGCTTCATAGGATGACTCTGGTGGTATTCCTTCTTTTTCAATTTTTGAAATTATTTAAGTAGAATTGGTGACAGATCTTTTTTTTTAATATTTGGTATAATTCAGCTATGAAGCCATCTGGTCCAGAAGTTTTCGTTTGGGGAAGACTCTTTATGATCTTTTCAATTTATTCTTTGAGTATTTTCAAGTATTCTATATCTTTCTTTGTCAATCTGGGTAGTATATGAGTTTCAGGGAATTTGTCCATTTTCTCTAGGTTTTCATATTCATCAGACTCCAGCTTTTTGTAGTATTCTGACATTGTCAATTTAACTTTTTCTGGTTCTGTTATGATATCACCTCTATCATTTCTTAATCAAGTTATCTTCGTCTTCCCCCACTCCCCTTTTTTGTTAAGCTTGTCAGTGGTTGGTCAATTTTATGGAACCTTTTGAAAAACCAGCTCCTGGTCTTACTGATGTTTTCTTTCTTTCTTTTTTTTTTTTTAATCTCATTGATTTCAGCTCTTGTATTTAATTTCTTCTAGAGAATTTAGAGCCAGATTGTTATTCTTTTTAATGTGATGAAAGTGTGTTGACTGTTGAGTTAGATCACTGTTTTTTTTCTTTCTTCCTTTTTCATGTGCATACCTTTTACTCTGAAGTGCCCTTCAGGAGTGTCTTAGCTGCATTTGGTATGTTGTGTTTTGGTTTTTATTTGTTTTAAGGAGTTTTGTGGTTTTTTTTTAATTTTGTTCAGGTTGTTTTTTGGGTTTTTTTGTTTGTTTGTTTGTTTTTAATAACCCTGTCATGTTCTAGCAAGGAGTTATTTTGTTTACACGTGGGTGGTTTTGTAAGCTTTACCCTTTTGTGGTTTGGTTTTATGACATTTAGTCTGAGAAAAGACTTTGTATTATTTCAGTGTGTCTTTTTTTTTTTAATTTGTTGAGGGTTGTTTTGTATTCTAGTATATGATTGATTGTGGAAAATAAAGGATGTGCACTTGAGAAGAAAGTGAATTTTTAGTTGGGTGCAGTACCTTGACTACATACACAAGTTTGAGTTGGTTGATCTTCTTGAGTGTAGATCTTCTGCATCTTTGATGGGTTTCTTTTGGTGTGTTAAAATCTCCACCACTGTTTGATGCTGTCTATTTCTTAATTCAATTCTCTTAACCATTTTATGGATTTTACAGGTCTATCATTTGATATATAGACAATGGGTAAGGTTATATTTTCTTGATCTATTGTGTCTTTAATCAGCAATAATGCCCTTCTTTATCCTTTATGGTGGTTTTCATTCTGAAGTCTCTTTGCTCAGAGATTAGCATTGCCATTCTTCCTTTTTTGTGGTTCCCACTTGCTTAGTATATTTTTCCAGCTTTTGATTTTGAATCTTTTTTTTTTGTTTTTTGTTTTTTTTAAAGAGGTGTCTCTTTTAGGCAACATATTGATTTGCTTTTTTATACCTTTTGCTACTCTTTTTCTCTTGGTTGGCAAATTTAATCTATTCACATTAAGTGTGATTATTGTCAGACCAGATTTTACTGTCACAATTTTACTATGTTCTTTCGCTGTTGTTTCTGGTTACAATGGTCCATCCACTTTCCTTTAGTGTCCTCTTGTGAAGACTTTCACTTTAAAATTCTTGTGATTTTGGATTTCTTCTCATAAATTCCTTATGTTCCTTTTTATCTGCAAAGGATTTAATTTTTTCCCCCTCATATTAGATGGCGAACTTTTCTGAGTAGAGGATCCTTGGCTGGCTTTTTTTTTTTCTTTCTTTCAACTTTCTATCCATGCCATCCTATTTTCTTCTAGCTCTCATAGTTTCTGCTGAGAATTCTAAACTTGATCTAATTGTTTCCCCTTTATAGGTGACTCTGATTATATCATACTGCTTTTAATATTCTATCCTTATCATTTAATTTAGAGAATTTTACTATGATATATCTTCATGTCTTTCTTTTTGGGTCTAGTCTATTTGGTGTTTGGTATTCTTTTTGAATCTTGATTTCCCCACTCTTCAAAATACCTGAAAAGTATTCTTCAAGTACTTCTTCCACAGTTTTCTGTGACTTCCCCATTACTCCCATGTTCTGGAATTTAAATTATATGCATGTTGTTGCTTTTGATGTCATCCCACATAATTTAAAACCATTAATTATAAAGACTGCCATCTTTCCATTTTGCTGATATTGTATCCTTATAAAAAATCAGTTGAACATAGGTAGATGAGCTGATTACTTGATTCTCAATTCTATTCCATTGTTCTATGTCTTTCACTCTACCAGTAGCACACTGTATTGACTACCATGGTTGTGTAGAATTTGAGATCAGGAAATGTGATATCTCCTAACTTGTTTTTCTTTTTCAGGAGTGCTTTACTTATTGCAGATCTCTTTCTATCCCAGATAAAATTAGAAATTGCCTTATTCATCTCATTGAAGAATGGAATTGGTATCTGTATTGGGATTGCATTGAACTTGTAGATTTTCTTTGGTAGAATTGTCATTTTCATTATATTCAATCTTCCTATCCGTGAGCATAGTATAATCTTCCACTTCTTCAGGTTTCTTTTTGTTTCTTGTAGTAATGATTCGTAATTTTTCTTTATATGTCTTTTTTGTCTCTAATCAGATTTACTCCCAAGTATTATAAATTGTGATTAGCTATTGTGATGGGTATTGTTTTTGTCTTAGCTCCATGCTGCCATGGAC
>NW_006399955.1:3228495-3233969 GCF_000299155.1 Elephantulus edwardii
GAAAGTTTATAGAAAACATAGATTTCCATTCTTTCATTGTTGCACATTTTCCTCCCTGCCCATTCCCCCAGTTTGCTTTTCTCTCTGGGAAAAACAAAACAAACAAACAAACAAACAAAAAAACACAAAACAAAACAAAACCTTCATTGTTATACAATTCCCCCTTAGCTCTATTTCTGTATTCTCTTTATCAAGCAGACAAATTCAAATTATTTTTGTATGTTGATCTTATGTCCTGTTCCTTTGCTTAACTGGTCGACTATATCAAGTAGTTTTCTCACTGAGTCTTTAGAATTTTCTAAGTATATGGTCACATCATCTGCGGGTATAGATACTTATAACTCCTCTTTGTCAATTTCGATACATCATATTGCCTTCTCTCCTTTCATTATTCTCTACAAGAGTTCCAATGCAATGTTGAATAGGAAAGGTGATGATGGGCTTCCTTGACTAGTTCCTATTCTCAAGGGCAAAGCCTTTAATCTTTGTCCACTGAGTTGGCTCTTGCTTATGTGCATATACTTTTTAGTATGTTGGAGAAATTCCTCTGTATCCTATTTTGTTAATGTCTCAATCAGGAAAGTGTGTTTGATTTTGTCAAAGGATTTTCCTGCATAATTTAAAGGATCATGTATTTCTTGTTTTTCTCTTTGTTAATGTAGTCAATTATTTTGATTATTTTTCTTATAAACTTCCAATTTTAAAGACTTAGAAATTTTAAACTATTTAGCTCTTTTCTGTCTATGTTCATTTATCCAATAGCCTAAACTTCTGAAATTACAAGCTTTCATATTTACCTTTTAGAAATTCAATTAATTTCTCCTCTCAGCATAGGGAACTTTAGTGGCCTAGTGGCAAGAAGCTGCACTGCTATACTGAAGGAACAAGGTTCAAAGCCACCAAATGTTCCACCAGAGAGGGATGGGCAATCTCCTCCCATGCAATTAACTACCTCTGAAAACCCTCTGGAGGGTCAGCTATGGATCAGTTCTGACTCAACTGTACACAACAACAACAGGTAATCATTCTCTAAATTATGTATATTCCATTTGAACATTGTGCCTGATCCTGGCCATTGTTTTCACAATCACTTGCCATGCATCAGAAAGCTATACAATGACTAGGAATGATAGAAGGAGAATTAATGTCTTTGAGCTGTGGTACTGGGGAAGCATATTGAATATACCATGGACTGCTAGGATAACAAATAGGTTCATCCTAGTGGGGGTGAAACCAGGCTGCTTCTTAGAGGCAAGGATTCTGAAGCTTCATCTGACATACTTTGAACATGTTGCAAGGAAGGACCAGTCCTTGGAGAAGGACATCATGCTTGGGAGGGTGGAGGAAAAGCACAAGAAAGGAAGAACTTCAATGAGATCGATTGATTCAGTCACTGGGTTAATGTGGGTAGATTTGTCAGAGACAATAAAGTTGGTCTAGGATAAAGCAGGGTATAGGGATATTGTACAGAGGGCCACTATGAGTCACAAGCAGCTCGACACATAACAGCAACAACAACAACAACAACATAGAAAATTCTTACTTATAAAGTTGCCCTACTGCTTAAGAAATCATTGATAATTTTTTTCTGAAATATACTTCAAGTATAGAATTTCATGGTTTGTTTATAAAAGTTTTGTTCAGAGTTTCAGAATAGTAGTAAAATTTACTGATTGTTTAACTTGACAGCAGGGGTTCACTATTTCAATATTATGTAAAAAATAGATAATGGTGGGTTTTTTTATAATGTAAGGACAGATTGAAAGAACAAAGATCAAATGCATGATAGGCATAAAGTTTACTTCTTTTCAAAATATGGTAGACTTCAAAATATGTGTTGCTAGTAGGTTTTGATACATTTACTTTATTTTCAGGCTGGTATTAGAAGTAGAGTCCAGTTTCTCAAATAATTTGCTCAGTACATAGATTAAATATATATGGAGACAGAATACAACCCTGACACACTCTCTTCTCATTTTAAACCATGTAGTGTTCTCCTGCCTCCTGGTCCAGTTACAGGTTTCACATGAGCATAATTGTGTGTTCTGGGACTCTCATTCTTCTCAGTGTCAGCCACAACTTATTATAAGTCACACAGTCTAATGCCTTTGCATAGTCAGTTATAAGGTTTCACATGACCACAATGAAGTATTCCAAGATTTTCATTCCACTTAATGTCAGCCACAACTTGTTATGAGCCACACAGTCAAATGTGTTTGCATATTCAACAAAGCACAGGTAGACATTCTTATGGAAGTCTTTACTTTCAGCCAGGATCCATCTGACATCAGCAATGATATCCTTGGTGCCCAACCTCTTCTAAATCCTTCTTCAACTTATTGAGTTCCCTATTTATGTATTGTTCTAGCTGTTTTTTAATGATCTTCAACAGTATTTTGCTTACACTTAATATTAATGATATTTTTCAACAGTTTCCACAACATGTGGATCACTTTTCTTGGGAATGGGAACAAATATGAAACTCTTCTAATCTATTGGCCTGACAACTGTCTTCCAAATTTCCTGACATAACCTGATGTGTGCACGCAAGGTTGCATCTGTTAATTGAAACAAGTCGATTGGTTTCCCATCAATTTGTGAGGCCTTATTTTCCTTTATCTTTCTGTTTTGTATCATGGTTTACATACAAAGTTCATCAAGTTGGTATACATTGTTTTTCATATTGGACATTTTCCCTCCTTTAACCACTTCTTCCTCCACCCATAAAATTGTATGATCATGTGATTAAGCCCCCACACCTTTTCTTGAATCCTTATACTTATTCTATAATAATGGTCTTACATGGGATTTGTTTTTATGAGACTGACTTAGTTCACTTCGCATAAAGCTCTCCAGTCCCTCCCAAGTTAGATAGGAATTTACAAAATCATTGCTCTTCATGCTGCATAGTATTTCACTATGTAAATGTACCATAATTTCACAATTCATTCCATTGTGTTGGGCATTTGGGCTGTTTCCATGTTCTTGCTATGGTGAATAACACTGCTATGAACATTGATGTACAAGTCTCTGTGCTTCAGTTCTCATTTTTTCAGGATATATTCCAAGCAGTGGAATAGCTGGATCCTATGCAATTTCTATGTTCAGCTTTTTGAGGAAACACCAAACTGCCTTCTAGAGTGATTATTCCATTTTACAATCCCACTAACAATGTATAAGAGTTCCTATATTGCCACATTCTGTCCAATATTTATTATTTGCTGTTCTGCTAAATATTGCCCCTGTTAGTGGGGTAAGATGGTATCTCATTATGGTTTTGATTTGTATCTCTCTCATAGCCAGTGATTTAGAGTATTTCTTCATGTATCTATTTGCTATCTGAATGTCCTCCTCAGGGAAAAGTCTTTCCACGTCTTTTATCCATTTTGTAATTGGAGTCTCGGTCTTTTTCTTCTGGAGGCCCTGTGAGATTATGTAAACTTTCATTATGAGACCCTTGTCTGAGATGGTATTGCCAAATGTTAGTTCCCAGTCAGTAGGTTTTCTTTTTACCCTGTTGGAAAGATTTTGATGAGCACAGAGATTTAATCTTTACAAGGTTGCATTCATCAATTTTATCGTCTTCAGATTGTACATTTCTGACTGTATTTGGCAGTCTCTTTATATCACAGAGTAGGCGTTTTAAGCTTGATCCCAGTTTGTCTCTTATAAGCTTTATGGTTTGGGGCTTTATTCCAAGGTCTCTGATGTACCTTGAGTTAATTTTTTTCTTTCCTCAGATGCCTTCAATGGAGCTTCCACTTTGTCCGTCACTACCATTGGATCCTGTTTATATGGTACTTCCTGAAGTGTTTCATGTCAGTTAGTTCTTTCTGGTGCAATGATTCTGTGTATTCCCTCCATCTTCTTTAGATGTTTTCTCAGTAATTCAATATATTGCCTATCGCATTTTTCAATATTGTATTGAAGGAAAACTCATTAATAACCTGAATTATGCAAATGACACTTCCTTCCTCCCTGAAAGTGAGGAAGACTTTAAGCTCTTGTTGCAGAAGATCAAGGAATACACCCTTCAGTATGGACTTCATTCGAGCATCAAGAAAACAAAGATTCTTACCACTGGACCAATAAGCAGTGTCATGATGGATGGAGAGGAGATTGAAAGAGTCGACAGCTTCATTTTGCTTGCATCCACAATTAACACCCTTTGTATGAGCAGTCAGGAAATAAGAAGACACATTGCACTGAAAAAGTCTGAAATTAGGGACTTCTACAAATTATTAAGAAGTAATGATGTGAAATTGAGGATTAAGGTGTTTCTAAATCAGAACATAGTCTTTCTGAGAGATAAACAATGAATAAGGATGATAGAAGAAGAATTAATGCTTTTAAATTGTGGCGTTGGAGAAAGACACTGAATGTCCCATGGATAGTCAACAGAACAAGCAGATATGTTTTGGATAGGGTGCAATCAGAGTGCTCTTTGGAGGAAAGAATGATGAGGCTTCTCCTCACATATTTTGGGCAAGTTGCTAAGAAGTGTTTTTCCTTGGAGAGGAACATGATTCTAGGAAGAGTATAGTGTTGGTGAAGGAAATGAAGACCCTCAACCACATGATTTACACAGTTACTGTCACAATGGGGTCTTGTGTGTCAGGAAGCATGAGGATGGCATAGGATAGAACAGGATTTAGATTTTTTTTGCTTGTTTGTTTATAGGATTACTAGAGTTGTATTTAACCTGAGCACCTAACAACAACACAACAACATTAGTAGAGGGAGCTCTAGTCACTTAATGGTAAAGAATTATACCGCTAGTAAAAATCCACCAGGTGTCTCAGGGACAAACATGAGCAATCTTCTCCAATGCAATTATCTGCCTCTGAAAACCCATTGAAGGGTCAGCTATAAGTTGGCACTGACGAGATGGTGCAGAACAATATCAACAGCATTAAAAGTAGGGAGGGATGGTTTAAATAAGGGAACCTGAGAAATATATTTCTGCCTGACATGTATTATTTACAGAAAATGGATATTTTAATCATTCAACAGCACCTGTTTAAATAATTTACGTATTTTTAATTGTTGTTTTTCTAGTAGTGTTACTAGAAAATATTACAGTAAAATGTAAAAGGAATGAGGGCCCTGTATGGACAGCCATGTTGACCTTTATCAGCTTCAAAAAGGATAACTGTCCGTTTCAACACTATCAATAACACAAACAAATTCACATGAGGTCAGACAAGTCCCCCATGTGTCTATCCCTCTTTGTATCCATCTTAACACTAATATTACTGCTTTGCTGGGTCAAAAATCTGATAGAATAGCTCACAGACCACACAGAACCATATTAGTTTACCCAAAAGTTTATAATCCAGATTGTTGTTGTGTTGTTGTTATGTGCCGTCGAGTCGTTTCCAACTCATAGCGACCCTATGCACAACAGCCCTAAACCCTGCTCTATCCTGCGCCAACCGCACCGCCTCTGATACACCCATCCCGATTACCCTTAC
>NW_006399955.1:3235019-3270413 GCF_000299155.1 Elephantulus edwardii
GTTTTTGGATGATCTTCAGTAGAATCTTGCTTGCATGTGAAATCAATGACACTGTTCTGTAGTTTCCACACTCAGTTGGGTCACCTTTCTTTGGAATAATCCAGATTAAGAACTGAAAAATAGTCAATACAGCTCCCAAAATGTCCATATAGGCACCTCAGCCTTGAGCCTCATGGCTTTAGGCCAGTCATTGTTTTCAAGATCATATTCCTGCCAATATAGACTTCCCACCCAGAGTTGTCCAATAAAGTCCTCAGTCCTCCCATTATTGCCTTGCCTCCCCCTACACCTCAAAGGTCCTATCTCATATCAGGTCTCCAATTCAGACATAGGCATTGCTGTCATACGTATAGCTAGAGCAAGAAGGGCTTCCTATATTCTCTTGCTTCTTGTTCAATGGCACCAGAAAATCTCTCTGCCTCTCCCTTCTAGCTTGCTCAATTGACTAGCAAGACTAGCCAATTTCCTTGCGGATTATTGAGACTGGCCAATCCCTTTGTGGAATAGTAGGTAGCCAATTACATTGTAGGTAAGCTACCCTGTCCCATTCATATATTCTACACAGCTGCGTAGTGGTCAAGTAATGGTTAAGGAAAGTCATATTGAAGATAAACTCTGCATAAATGAACTGTAATTTCTGATAAGGTGCTTCAAGGATTTATTTGTACTTGTAAATAAATAAGCTATTTTATGAATATGGTTGTGCATTTACTAAGAATATATTTGTCATTTTTTATGAGCTTAAAGGAAAAATTTTATTTAGATGGAAATAATCTTTAAATGACACCCTGAAGGATACTTCATCCAAAAATCCATGCATTAACTAAGTTATTCTGGAAAAATTAATTACAATAACTTTTGAAAGTTAAGATTAAATTTGAAAATCCAAGCTATAATCTTCTTGAGACACCTGTAATAAAAAAAAACTTCAATAAGAACTATTTTGTTTTCTATAATAAATTGTGTAATTATAAAATGTCTTTACCAATTGTGACCTTAACGCATTTTTTCACAGTGAAGTTTATACATGAGTTTGAGAAGTTCTATAATTAGCAATGTGAAGTTATAGTAAATATTTAATCTTTCTTTTTCTTTTTGACCTTAATTTTAGCCAATGTATTATATTTCTTTTGTTAAAGGCAGATATGGTTTATATGAGTAAATATTTTTTTATCCCTATTAACCCATCAGGTAGTAAAGACTCAAAAACTTGTAATATGTAGAATGCTTTTGATAACAGAAAATGAATTAAGAGCCATCTGTTTTACTTTGCATACATATAAGATTGACTTAGAATTAAGCATTTTGAACTGACAAAAGTTAATTATATAAGCAACAATGACTTTTACTTTTTATTCTTTATTCTAGACACATTTTACATGCAGAAACATCAGTCAAAATTCCATCTTCTTGCCAATTTGCATAATACCATTTTTTTCCAGACCATTTAGCAAATAGCAGCATGTCCTGATGTATTATGAACAGGTGGGCAAAAATCAGCTATGTTTTAGATCTTTGATGGATTATTTTTAACTTTTAGTAATGGTATTTGTAAAGTATGAATAGTAAAGTTTGTGGAATTTTTCTGGTTGTTGTTTTTGTCATTGTTATCTGTCTCAAGTCACTTACAAGTCATAGCTACCCTATGTACAAAAGTTCTGAACCTTGCCTTATCCTGATCCACCCTATTGTCTGCGACACACCTACCCCCACTACACCTGGCACACCTACCCCCACTACCCCTGGCACTAAGTCAGTCTATCTCATTGAGCAACTTCCTCTTTTGTGCTGTCCCTCCACCCTCTAAAGTACAATGTTCCTTTCCAAGGATTAGTTCCTCCTTGCAATGTGCCCAAAGTATGTCAGACGAAACTTCAGATGCCTAGCCTCCAAAGAGCAGCCTGATTTCACCCTCTAAAGGACAAACTTGTTCGTTCTTCTGGCATTCCATGGTATATTCACTAGTCTTCCCAAGCACCACATCACAAAGTCATCAGTTCTCTTTCTATCATCGCTAGTCATCATTCAGTTTTCTGATGCATAGCAAGTAATTGCAAAGACCATGGTCTGGATCAGGCACACCTTAGTCTCCAGACTGGTATCATTTCTCTTCAGCACTGTGGAGAAGTCCCTGACAGCAGATTTTCCCAATGCAATTCGTCTTTTGATTTCCTGGAAGCTAGTACCAAGGGTGTTGATTGTGGAGCCAAACAAACTGAAGCTATTAACAATCTGGATCTCTTCAACTTCTATCATGAATCTGTCAATAAGCCCATGGTTGAAAATCTTTGTTCTCTTAATATTGAGCTTCAGTCAATATTGAAGGCTATAGTCTATGTCCTCCTGCAGGAAGTGTTTCAGGTCCTCCTCAGTTTCAGCAAGCAAGGTTGTGTCATCTGCATAAAGCAGGTTGTTGATGATGAGTCTTACTCATATCCCGAAGCCAAATCCCTCCTCATAGAGCCTGCCTCCCAGATGATCTGTCTGCATGTAGATTGAAAGGTATGAAGATAGGACACATCGCTGGCATATACTCTTTCTGATTTTGAACTATGCAGCATTTCCTTGCCCTGTTCTGACGACTGCCTTCTGGTCCATGTATAGGTTTTGCACAAACACATCTACTATTCTGAGATTCCCATCTTTCTCAGAGTTGGCCACAGTTCTTTGTGGTATACACAGTCAAATGCTTTACACAGTCAATGAAACACATATAAACATTTTTTCCAGTACTCTCTGCTTTCAACTAAGGTCCATTTAAGATTGGCTATAATGTCCCTAGTGTCATGGCCTCTTCTAAAACCAGCCTGCACATGTGGAGTTCTTTATTGTTATGATGTTCCAGTTGTTTTTGAACAGTTTTTAGCAGGATCTTGCTTGCATGTGATATGAATGATATCGTTCAGTGATTTACACACTCTATTTGGTTACCTTTTTTTTTTAGGATAGAAATAAAATATTGATCTTTTCCAGTCAGTAGAACAGGTTTCTTGGAACAACATGGTGAGTGAGTTCAGGGCAGCATCTATTTATTAAAATATGTCAATTGGTATGCCGACAATTCATGGGGACATGTTTTTTGCCAGTTCCTTTGTATGCACTTGAACTTCCTTCTTCATCACCATAGGCTCTTGGTCCTATGCCATTTCGCAAGATCCTTCCACATCAGCCAATTTTTTTCTGTTTCTGTTTTAGTGTTTCTGTGTACTTCATCCATTTTCTTTGATGTTACCTGTGTCATTCAGCATTCTATCCACAGCACCCTTAGTTATAAACTCACCACTGTGTGTGTGTGTGTGTGTGTGTGTTGTTGTTGTTGTTGTTAAATGCTGTTGAGTCACAGACGACTCATAGAGATCCTATGAATGAAAGACCTGAATGCTTGTATAACTTTCATTATTTCACCACATTCATATTTTCCAGAGGAGATACACACACACACACACACACACACACACACACACACACACACTGCCCTGGATGTGCTCACCAAATTGTGTCAAGAAATCTGGAGAAACACCACTTGGGCAACTGACTGGAAGAGATCTATATTTGTTCCAATTCCGAAGAAAGATGACTCAACAAAGTGTGGAAACTATAGAACAATATTGTTGATTTCACATGCAAGCAAGATTCTGCTGAAGATTATCCAAAAATGACTGGAACAGCACATCAGCAGAGAACTTCCAAGTCCAGGCTGGGTTTAGAAGGAGTCAAGGCACTAAGGATATTGTAGTTAGTGTTAGATGGATCTTGACTGAAAACAGGGAATACCGGAGCAATGTCTACCTGTGCTTCATTGATTATGCAAAGGTGTTTGACTGTGTGGACCATAACAAACTGTGGCTGACTCTGAGAAGAATGGGAATCCCAGAACACTTGATCGTGCTAATGTGAAAGCTATACTTGAACCAAGAGGCAGTAGTCAGAACAGAGCAAGGAAACACTGCATGGTTCAAAATTGGGAAGGATGTACGCCAGGGATGTGTCCTGGCTCCATACCTTTTCAACCTGTATGCAAAACAGATTACCCAGGAAGCTGGGCTCTATGAGGAGAAATGCAGCATCAGGATTGGTGGAAGGTCTATCAACAATCTGCGTTATGCAGATGACACAACCCTGCTTGCTGAAACTGAAGAGGACCTGAAGCATCTGCTGCAGAGGGTCAAGGACTGCAGCCTTCAATATGGATTGAGGCTCAATGTCAAGAAGACAAAGATTCTCACCACTGAACCAATTGGCAGCATCTGGATGGATGGTGAGGAGATTGAGATTGTTCACAGCTTTAGTTTGCTTGGCTCCACAATGAACACTCTTGGTACCAGCAGCCAGGAAATTAAAAGACGTATTGAGATGGGAAAGTCTGCTGTTAGGGACCTCTCCAAAGTACTGAAAAGCAACGGTGTCTCTCTGGAGAAGAAGGTGCATCTGATACAGGCTATGGTCTTTGCAATCACTTGTTATGCGTCAAAGTTGGACAATTACTAGGGAGGACAGAAGAAAAATTGATGCCTTTGAGCTGGGGTGTTTGAGAAGAGTATTGAAGGTACCATGGACTGCTAAGAAAACAAACAGATTCATCCTGGAGAGGGTTAAATTGGGCTGCTCCTTGGAGGCAAGGATTATGAGGCTCTGTCTAACATACTTGGGCATGTTGTAAGGAGAGACCAGTCCTTGGAGAAGGACATCATGCTTGGGAGGGTGGAGGGCAGGTGCAGGAGGGGAAGGCCCTGTAGGAGGTGGATTGATTCGGTGACTGGAGTTATCAGGATGAGTGTGTTGGAGACAATGAGATTGGCACAGGACAGAACAGAGTTTAGGGTTGTTGCACATAGGGTCTCTATGAGTCACAAGCGACTCCATAGCACATAACAACAACAAAACAACTATACACACACACACACACACACACACATAGCATACACATATATATATACACATACATACACATGTATATATACATACATATATATGTATTTGTGTATGTGTATATATACATACACACATATATACATACATATACCTATATACATACACACACACACACACATACATACACACACACACACATGCGTACACATATTCACCATTGTCATCAAGTTAGATTAGACTCATAATTTATCTTCTGGATATTGAAGAATGAAAATTGCAAGGGAAAAGGCTGCTTATCTTTATTCCTCAGAGCTTCTATTTTATAGGTTCCTATGGACTATGCTGTGGTAATGGGTACCCATGGTGTACAGTGTTGGCTGGAGCTTCCCGACTAAAACAAGCTTGGACGCAGGAGCGGCATCCACTTCCAAAATGGCTTGCTTCCGGAAACTCTGCTCAGGCCTTTCGTTCATAAGGTCGCCATGAATCGTCTACGACTCAATGGCAACTAACAACAACATAGAGTATGCTGAGATAATTTCATAGGGAATAGTTATGGGCAATTTTTAGTCATAATTATTTATAACAGATTTGAACCTGACCCTATCCTGTGTGATCTTCACCATCTCTGATATACTTGAATGCATTTTACATAGTATTAATCCATTTTGTTAAGGGTTTTTAGATATTTTTCTTACCCTCCACCTTTCTCAGCATGATGTCTTTTCCCAAGGCCTGGCCCTTCCTCACAACAGCTCAAAGTATGTAAAAGAAAGTTTTGCTGTCCTTGCATAAATGAAGTACCCTAGTTGGACTTCCTTTAAAACAAGTATCTGTTCTTTTAGTTTTTAATAACATTGTTGTTGTTTTAGATGCCCTCGAGTTGATTGTGACTCGTAATAACCTTATGCACCATGTCTCTGAACCCTGCCCCATCCTGAACCAATCTCACTGTCTATGACACACCTACCCCAATAACCCTGGTATTGTGTTAATCCATCTTATGCTGCATCTTCCTTTCTTATATTGTTCCTCCATTCTTGCAAATATGATGCTCTTTTCTAAGGACTAGGCCCTCCTGGCCACATGCAAAAAGTACTTCAGATGGAGCTTCAAAATTCTTACTTCAGAGGAACAACTTTGCTTCACCCTTTCCAGGACAGACCTGTTTGTTCTTTTGATAGTCCATGGTACGTTCAATACTGTTCTCTAGCACCACAATTCAAAGGCATCAACTCTTCTTCTGTCAGCCTTATTCATTGTCCAACTTTCTGATGCATAGCAAGTAATTGTAAAGACCAGTGTGCACTTACTCTCTAGACTTATATTGTTGCTCTTTAGAATTCTGGAGAGTCCTCTGACAGCAGAGCTTTTTATAAATAAATATCTTTATCAGAAAAGAAACATTGTATACATATTGAAACTTTTTTACTATCTTAAGAATATTAGTTGTAAAAATCTTGAAAATTTAAAAACAATTCTTATTTTAAGAAAGTCAATAACTGATAATTGTTCAAGGTGGAAAACACTCATTCCTAATTATGCATTTTGTTTCTTTATTTTCAATATTCAATCCAAAGATATACTAAACTATTCCATAACATCTTAAATCTATTTTATTGATTAAATGGTGACCCACAAATAGCTTTTAAATTTAACTGAAGGTCACAATTTATTAAAAAAAATTATATAATATTTTTAACAATTTACTTTTATTTAATATATAGGTATGTATTAAAAGGTCTGGTTGTTTCATTTAATTATAAAGTATCATCCATAAGTATACTACTTTATAAGGAGATTTAGATTTTGACTAAAAAATTAGAGTTTCTAATCTTGGTTTGTAACATAATCTTTCCTTTTTAATTTCCTCCTCAAGAAGGGGAATTCAACACAACTTGCCTTAACTATTTGAAATATTTTTTAAAGATAATGTGATAACACATTTTGATGAGAAAATTTTGACATGAAATATAAAAGAAATATAAAATGTATCATAGAACAATTCTGAAAGAATAAAAAACTCATTCAGAAATCTTATGGAGGTTAGCTATGAATTGGTTCTGATTCAATGTCAATGAATTTTTATAATTTTTAGTTGCCATTTTATTTGAACATAATTAGAGATATGGTTAGAAAGATAATGCCAACTTTTTATATACCAGATTAAATTGTCACAAATCCAATGAGCTCACTTTAAACTGCAAGTAAATAAATTTTTGTCTTCCTGCAAAACTTTATATTTTGAATTAGTTATAAAAATTACATTATTTCAATTGTTTAAATATGCTGAAGTAATTATTAATGTGTTCTCATTAATCATTAATTTCACTAACATTTGATAAAATTATAACTAATATTCTGAGAAATATATGTAATATGAAATATATATAGATATATATTTTCTCCTAAATCTGTCTTTATTTCAGTTACCAATATTACTTAAATAGTTTTTACAACTATTACTGAGTTGTACGATAGCATTTTTTTAATCTTATGAGGATGATTATTAATGAAATTTGAACCAAGTATTTTAGAGAATCTGAATTAAAAATTAAAACATCTGACTTCTTGTATCTCCAGAAGTGAAGACGCAATTGAAAGCAGTCAAGCTGTGTCCTCTGTACAGAGCTGTTCAATGGAGCATAACTTTTGTAATGTCACAGGATGAATTCTCCAAGTTTGCTTCCAGGCAATATAGGCAAAGCAAAGCAAGAAGAAAGGTCAGAGACAGACTAGAGAAGTTAGAACCAGTGACAGGAAAGTGGGATGACTTAAAGCTGTAGCTGCACTAGAGAAGGGTTCAGTTTTAAAACTGTATTAGGTATAGATCCCTCTGAGTTTACTGAGGAAGAATGTGGATTAACAAGAGGACCAGCAAAGAAATAGAACACAAGACACATCCATCTGCAGTCTAGACCATATTTTTTTCTGCACTGAATAACCTCTAAATGACCTTAAGGTACATAGTAATAGTTTGAAAAAGTAAAAAACAATGTGGTGAAATACTAAGTAACACAAAATACAAATAATGAAGGTCAATAATGTTACAAAGGGTTCTAGTGCATAAGAGTTGTATTTCAGGCCAAAGGCAGGTGATTTGAATCTAGCAGTTGCATGGACAATCCCTTCCAGTGTGATTTACCATCTTTTTAAACTCACTAGAAGGCTACTTAAAAGTTCTTTCCTAGTTGAAGGCATCTAACAACTGGGAAGCCCAGTTTTCAAAGTTTCATTCATGTCTTCATGCATTTAAGAAGATCTCACTATAAGCTGCTTGTTTTGTTATGTATCGTCGATTTGTCTATGCCTCGTAGTGACCCTATGACATACACCATACCTTGAGCATCTATTCTGAGCTAACTTCACCATCTCTGACACACCTGACTCTCTTGCCACTATAATTGTGTCAATCATCTCATCGTCTTCCTCTCTTACACTGACCTTCTACCCTTTCGAACATAATGTCCTTCCTGACTACTGGTTACAAGGGTATTGATTATGGATCCAGACAAGATGAAATTATTAACAACTTTAATCTTTTCTCTATCTATCATGATGCTACCTTTTGTACTGGTAGTGAGGATTTTTGTTTGCTTAGTGTTGAGGAGCAATTCATATTGAAAGCCGTAGTCCTTGATCCTCTGCAGCAAGAACTTCAAGTCCTTTTCACTTTTGATTAATAGGTTTGAGTTATCTGCATAATGCATGTTGTTGAGGAGTCTTCCTGTGCTTTCTATGCATTCTGAGCCATGTGCTTCCTCTTAAAGTCCAGCTTTTCAAATTATCTATTCAGCATATACATTGAAAAGGTATGAAGAAAGGACAAATCCCTGACAGACTTCTTTCTTGATTTTGAGCCTTGCAATGTTCCCTTGGTCTGTATGGACAATGGTTTCTTGATGTAGGTATAGGTTTAGCCTGAGCAAATAAAGTACCTGGATTTGTTGTTATTCATAACAAACAACCTTTGTAAATGTATATTATTTATTTTTACATAAGCAACTTTATCTGTATTTAGATATCTGTGTATATATATTATGTCTATATCATTTTATATAGGAATTTCCTGGATGATCAAAAAATTACTTGACTAACAGAATGATTAAGTATTTAAATCCACCAAGAAGCATCTTAGGAGAAAGGCCTGATGATCTACTTTCAGAAGTCACTATGTTTAAATCATCATGGAATACTTTTATTTTGCATAAGGTTATCATGAATTAGAATGAAGTTGACAGAAATGAGTTTATTTTATATACATCTAGAAAATCCCACAAATCACATCTGTATGATTTAATGACTTTAACAAACTGAAAACACATGTAAGTTCACAAAACATAATGTAACAAAATGGCTAAAAGCCCATTTGTATGTCACAGTCATTATAAAGGGTAATATAAGTGCCACTGCACATTATATTAATTTACAATGGTTTAGAGCTCCCTGGATGGTGGAAATAGTTTGCAGAAGACTAATGGAAAGAATCACAGTTTAAAATCACCAGTGGCACTGAGAAGTAAAGACATGATTACCTCATTCCGTAAGATTACATTCAAGAAAAAAAAAAGCAAAAACCAACCAACCAAAAAAACTCTTTGTGTTTAATTCTACTTCAAAACACAAGTCATCATGGGTGAAGATAGACTTGTTGGCAAGAGTTTCAGGTTTTGGGATTTATGTAGAATGCCTTTTCCTATTTTTGAAATATTTATACAATCAATCTTTTAATTGCAAGCTTCTTTCACTTAATCACATGCTCCTAGTTGCTTGAAATTTAGTTTATTTTTATTATTATTAAAATTTTCTGGTGACTATTTCCTACATTTTTATGAATATTTTAGGATATTGTCCAGATTACATAACATGAACTTCTACGTTGTTCTTTGGGCAATTGTGCATCTTATTTTAATAAAATTCTACTATATGTCTTTTGTATGGAGTTTTGGTACCTACTGGTAAGAAGCTGCAGTGCAATCCTAAAGGCATATGGTTTGAATTCACAAGCTGCTCCATGGGAGAAGGATGGGTGAACTCCATCCAGGTGATTAATTGTTTCTGAAAATCTGCTGAAGCATCAGTTATGGGTCACTTCCAACCCAATGGTACACAACAACAACATATATCTTTGAAAAGCATTTCCAAACATTCTTAAGAGAAGTGTAATGAATTATTATTGTAGATACGTTCCTTAGAGTTGGAACTAACTCATAACTGACCCTTGAGCATGTTTTCAGAGGCCATAAATGACATGGGAGGAGATTGCCTATCAATTACCCACTACCTGGTGGATTCGAAC
This sequence comes from Elephantulus edwardii, assembly GCF_000299155.1. Classification (NCBI taxonomy): domain Eukaryota; kingdom Metazoa; phylum Chordata; class Mammalia; order Macroscelidea; family Macroscelididae; genus Elephantulus; species Elephantulus edwardii. The sequence goes on from NW_006399955.1 coordinate 3,245,191, forward strand.
TACTTGACACAGGTTTGCAGTACTACTCCTTATCACTCACTCAGCCACTAGGACTTATAATGACTTTGTTATTTATATACCTTGAAGTACAAAGTATGTATAGTGTAAGATGTGTGAATTAACTTTCAATAATTATTGCTATAATTTATTCATACTTTACTGAGAATTTTTGTGAGCCTTCTAGTTAATGAAATAGTTCATGAACTTCCCAGAGTGGAGTGCAGTGCAGGCAGAATGCTTCTTAGAGGGAAACATAATCAAGTTATGTTTCACATATTTTGGGCTGAGTGTTAGGAGGGCTTAGTCCTTGGAAAAAGACACCATGCTCAGAAAGATGAGGGTCAGCAAAAGAAGGGAAACCCCTCAAAGAGATTAATTCACTCAGTGATTGTAACAATGGGCTCTATTAAGGCAGAGATTATGAGATGGAACAGGATGGGGTAGGGTTCACACCTGATGGTTCTAGAGTCGCTACGACTTTGAATTGACTCAATGGAATCTATCCACAACTAAACTTATTGGGCCGCTAACAAAAAGACTGTGTGCCTCAGGCACGGAAAAAAGATGAGCAACCTCCTTCTATTATGGTTGGTAATAATTTCAGAAGATCTATACTTACTTGGGATCTCTTTCCTTTCCAAATAATTGCCAATTAATTTTTCTATCTCTTTAAAAAATGAGTTTGCTATTTGCATTGGAATTGTATTGAACATGTGTATTGCTTTTAATAGGATTGTCATTTTTACTATGCTGAAACTTTTCTGTCTATTAACAGAAAATATTTTTCCATTTAATTAGGTCCTTTATAATAGTGTTTTATAGTTTTCTTTATAAAGGTCTTTAGAGTCTCTTGTTAGGTTTATTTCCAAGCGTTTAAGCTGTGATTGGTTATTATAAATGGTATTGCTTTCTCACTTTTTGTTGCCATGTTTTCTTTTATGAAAATCCCACTGATTTGTGTATATTGATCTTGATTCCTGCCACTCTACTAAATTGATCTACTAGGTTTTACAGTGTTAGGTTTTATTAGTCTATCATCAGCTTGTAGCAAAAATTACCAGACATTTATTTGTGCTCTTGAATTGACCCTAGACTTTCACTTGAAGACTGAGAAGTTGTTTGAACTAATTAAGTCATTTTGTCTTGCTGTTAATCTGGTTTGGGATTGCTTAACTAAATCTGTACTTGCACTGTATAATATCCTTTTTTTTCCTCCCACCCCTTAACCTATTTCCCCAATAAACCCCATAATTGTGAATAAAATATGAAAATAATTTGCAAGGAATATTTTACGCAATAATTTGTAGAACTAGGTGCAGTAGAATGTAGTGTGGCATGTTTGATCATATAGATATTTGTTATGATGTCAGTCTAGAGATTAAGATGTGCCTGATTTATGTCATGGTATTTGCAATTACTTACTATGCATTAGAGAGTGGGACAATGACTAAAGATGATAGAAGAAAATTTGATGACTGAGTTGTGGTTCTGGAGAAGAGTATTGAATTTACTATGGAATGCTAAGAGAATAAACAGGTCCATTCTGGATAGAGTGAAGCCAGACTTTTCCTTGGAAGCTTTGATTTTAAAGTTCTCTCTGACATATTTTGGGCATGTTGCAAGTAGGGACCAGTTCTTAGAAAGGGATGTCATGCTTGGAAGGTTGGAGGAACAACACAAGAGAAGAAGAATCTGAATAAGACGGATTGATTCAGTGACTGGGGTAATAGTGGTATAGCAGGGTTTAATTCTCTTGTGCATAGGGTTGCTATGAGTCACAAGCAACTCAACAGTACTTAACAATAGCAGCAACAACAGTCATAAAATTATCTTCTTATTTTTAATAGTAGTTCTTTACAGGTATAGAAATACAGTTAATTTTGGTGTACTAATCTTGTATCTTGCAAACTTGTGAATTTACTTAACTGTACACATTTTCTTACTGTTGTTGTTGTTGTTATGTATCATCAAGTTATCTATGACTCATAGTAACCCTGACAACTAGCTATGAACCCTTCCCCATCCTCAGCCAATTTCCTAGTCTACAACACATCATTACCACCTTACCACAATCGTAGTCACTGTACCAATCTGTCTCATCCAGGGTCTTCCTCTCCTGCACAGTCTGTTCACCCTTATATGCAAGAGGTGCTTCTCCAAGGACTGGTCCTATTGGCAACATTCCCAAAGTATGTGAGACAGAGTTTAAAAATCTTTGTCTTTAAGGAGCAACCTGATATTATCCCCTCTAGGACATTCCTATTTGTTCTCTTGGCACTTTATGATATATTTTTTTCCACTAATGTCCTTATATTTAAAATAAATAATAATAATAATAAATAATATTCACCGAGATAATTTCATGTCTTCCATTCCAATTTGGATATTTTTATGTAATTTTAGTACCTGGTTTCAATGATGAGATATTTAAGTGAATATAATTAATTATTTATATCTTGGACCATGAGTTCTTGGAATATTTTATCTTCTTTTTCCTCTTATTTTTATATGTATTTCCCTGTTAATTGTTCTTGTGTCCTTACTTGTCACTTTTCCCTAATGTTCATTTCACTTTTTTCCAATCTTTTCTCTTCCTGTGGGACCAATTTTATAATTTCCATCAATCTATATTTGATTTACCAATTATTTCTCTGCTCAGGCTTAAGTCCAAAATCATTCTTTTGAAAATATTAGTTTGATTATATATTTTAAACTTGTGTACTGTTAATTGTTTTAAAGATAATTTTACATTTTTATTCAGTATTTATTGAGGAAGTATTAATATACCTTCTGTGATGTGGAAACAATAAATATAAGACACTTGTTACCTGTTCTCAGAAAGAAAGGGATTGGGCATTGGATTTATATTCTACACAATATATAACTAATCATATTGTCTGGGGAAAATATTTAATTTATATAAAATTCCATTTTGCAATCTGTGGAAAGGCAAAATTAAAAATACAATAGCATCATGTAATAAATCAAAATTAAAGTATAAAAGTGAAAATAGTCACTGCTGTCAACTCCATCCAACTCATAGGGAGTTCCATTAGGTGTCTGAAGCTGTAAGTCACAATGGGAACAGACTAAGCATCATTTTTCCATGAAGCTACTAATGAATTAAAACAATGGCGATGCATGGCCTTTAGATTGTCAGGACAGCTCACCACAGATGGCAGTGTTCGACTGAAAATTCAAATAATTTTGAATATGTTCACATCTGAATAATGACACTAACCTCACAACATATCTAGATAAAGGAAGGAAGATTCTCAGTGAAATAGGTTGACACAGTGACTGCAGCTATAGACTTGAGCATGGCAGTTGCTGTAAATATGGTATAAGATAGGGAAAGTTTCAGTCTGTTGTTCATAAGGTTGCTATGACTTGTAGTCAGCTCAACAGCACCAAAGCAATAACTATTCATTCATATATTGTTATTGTTGTGTGTTATTGAGTTTTCAGAGGCAGTAAACCACACAGGAGGTGACTGTCCTATCTCTCTGCTACTGGAAGCTGATGAATTCAAATCACACAACCTTGAGTTGGTAGCATAATTATTTACCACTATGGGTTCTAAAATCTTGCTCTTCCGCAGTATTTTAGAATCAGCAATGTTTTTATTATTTTTGTTGTTTTTGTTTGTTTTTTACACAGGATTGTAACTAAAGGAGAGAGGCCTGGTGAAAGAGTGGTTAACTATAAGCTCCTAATACAAAAATCAGCCTTTCAGTTCCATTTGCTATATGGCAGAAAGATATGGCAATCTGCTTTCACAAAATTATAGCTTTGGAACTTTTATGGGGAAATTCTAATCTCATTGAGAGAATTTAATTCTATTTATAGGGTTGTTATAAGCCAGAGTCAACTGATGTGTATTGTTTTTATTGGTTTCATTTGTTTTTTGTCTATTGAGAAAACAGCTATACATATGCTTAATTGTCCTACTCTCTCTTTCATGAGCCAATACTACATGACCCCTCTTCCTTTCATGAGTAAATGTGGCAATTTTGTCCTTTTCATTTTGTGCACCTTAATCTTTAAAGGGACATCCTTGATTTTAAAGAACTTTGAAGAGGACCTTGACAGGAGATTATCCCATTGCAGCATATCTTTTAATTTCTTGACTGCTGTTCCCAAGGGAATTGATTGTGATTAAGTATCATGAAATAATTGACAGCTTCAATCTTTTCTCCATCTTTTGATAGACAAATTCAAATCCTCACCCTCTCCATGTAGAAACATAATATTCTCTCCCCACCTCCAGTCTCTAACAGAATCACATCATCATTATTTAAAAAGGCACAAGCTACAAACAGCTTGTTTCTCCCTGTCTTCTTTTGCAAAGCATTTCCTCTGATAAACTACTTTGTTTGCTTACATAGAAAAGCATGGACAATATAAAGAGTAAGTTAGAGACAATACTTGGCAACCTCCTTTAGGGAGTAGTCTGGCTAAACCTCTAATATTTTACCTGATATATTTTTCTGGGTTTTCAACAACATGGATAAAGATAAAATACATAGTGTGAAAAAATAAAATAAAATCCATAATCAGACACAGATCAATCAAGATTTGTGATAGACACAAAGAGTTTCTAAGAGGGCATCAAGCAAGGACAAAATAACAGTGAAAGCAGACATAAACACACAAAAAAGAATCAAAAGGAAATTCTTTAAGTAAAATCACAGTGCAAGAGAAATGGGCAATGACTGATTGGTTTATCAATCTATTGGATACAATCAAGGAAAGAATCAGCAGAAAATAATTAGTGAGCTTAAATATGTCAATAGAGATGTCTCAAACCAATAAAGAAAGAGAAACATACAAAACTTTACCAAGAAGTGGAGGGGGTTACTTAAGATCTGTGGGATAATTTTAAAAATTGTAATCTAAAATGAAAATACCTGTGGAGGAGATGAGAAATTGAGAGGTAATGCCTGAAGGAGTAATTAGAACTCTGATGGCCTAGTTGTAAGGAACTGTACTGCTAGTCCAAAGACAAGGAATTTGAATCCACCTGATGCTCTATGGCACAAAGATGAGCATCTCCTTCTGAACAATTTATAGTTGTTAAGTGCTGTCAAGTCAAGTTCTCCTCATAGCACCCTAAAAACAGCCAGTATGAACATTATCCTATCCTATGCCACCCTTAGAGTCTAACACAGTCAACTCCTTTGCCATAGTCACCACATCAACTCACCTGGTTGAGAGTATCCTCTCTTTTGCCACCCTCCACCTTCTCAAGCATGATGTCCCTCTCCAAGAAACAACCTCCCCTAGCAACATTCCCAAAATACATGAGGTAAAGTTTTATCATGTTTTTCTCCAAGGAGCATTCTGGCTGTACCTTCTCCAAGATATATGTTTGTTCTTTTGATAATTCATGGGGTCTTCATCACTCTTCTTTGACATCAAAGACATTTTCTTCAGTCACCCTTAGTCATTGTCCAGCTCTCAGCAATAACTGAAAAGGCACATCTTAGTCCTCAAATTAACATCATTATTCTTCAGTAATTTAGAGAGGTCCCTGACTACAGACTTTCCCAGTGCAAGATGTCTACTGTTATCCTGACTGCTGGTATCAAGTGTATAGGCTGTGGATCCAAGTAATATAGTCTCAAGCTTTTCTCCATCCATCAGGATGCTGTCTGTCTGTCCAATGGAGAGGATTTTCTTGTTTTCTTGATGTTGTGATTTTTCGTGCATTTTTTTCCTTTAAAAACCTGCTGAATGGTCAAGTATAGTTTGGTTCCTACTTGACGGTACATAACAACAGAAACAAATATCATTGCTTAGAATTTCTTCTCAGTTGAGAGTTGTTGAAAGACACAAAACTGTATAATAAGAGAAAATTTTACTTTGTATTTGAGAGATGGTCTAGTAGTAAGCAGTTGCATTGCAATCTCAAAGGCACTTGGTTCAAATCTACCAGTTGTGCTGAGGTAGAAGGATGAATACTCTCCTTCCAATCGATAATTTCCAGTGGATGACCTGTTGGAGGATCATCTGTGGGTCAGTTCCAACTCAAGATACACAACTAAAGCAATCAATACCAGTTCAACCAGATAATTAAGTTACCATCAAAAGTGACAAATATAGTGAATAATCAAAGCAAAACAAAAATTCAATCAGTGTCCATCAAGTTGATTCCAACTTATAGGAATTTTCCATTCTATTTCTGAGGCTTTCAAAGTTTATGAAGGAAACTGTCCATTTTTGCTTTTTAAATTAAAACTGTTTTTTTTTCTGATTGTTCTATACCAACTAGTTGGAACCCATCCTTAGCTGACTCTCCAGAAGGTTTTCAGAGGTGATATATTGCATGAAATTTGACTTCCCATTTTTCTCCTTGATGGATTCAAGCCATGCACTTCTGTGTTAGCAGCACAGCCCTTTGCCCACTAAGCTCCCTTAGCTCTTTGTTTTTCTGATTAGCAACCTTATATGTTACACACTATCGTATTTTGCTAGGGTAAGGACAACACTATTTTTGTAGGGTTGTGTTTTTTCTTTCTTCAAAATACAGCATTATTCTAATGATGAGGAAAAGAACAAAAAATTCCAATTTAATGAGCATCGCTGTTGTTGTGTACCATCACATAGTAACTGATCCATAGCTGACTCTCCAGAGGGTTTTGTAACAGGAAGAAGTTGTTGCCTATCCTTCACCAGCAAAGCAGCTCGTGGATTCGAACTGCATGTCTTTGGGATTGTATCACAGTTTCTTACCACTAGGCCACAAGAGCTACCTAGGCAAAATATTTTATCAATAATCTTCAATAAGAGAAACAAAGATAGCTTTTGAAACTAACAACCAAGTGGAATCTGAGAAAAATATCTTTTAAATGTAATTTGGTATTTGTATGGAATATTCTAGTAGATATTTTGTAATTTATAAATGTTTTCCACTAATTTTATTAAATGTAAAATACTGGTTGTTGTTGTGTGTCATTGAGTCAGAACAAACCGGTAGCTCACCCTCCAGCAGGTTTTAAGAGGCAGTAAATGGAGCAAGAAAAAGTTGCCTATACTCCTATGGAGTAAGTACTGGATTTGAGTCACATGATTTTGGAATTACATCACAGCTTCTTACCACTAGGCCACCAGAGTTCTTTACTGGTATCAGATGTTAATAATAATAGAAGCTGGGTGTGAGGTATGCGTATTCTTAATTTTCCTGTAAATATTTTATTATTGCAAAGAGAAAAGCATATTTTAAAAACTGTTATTTCAGATAACATCTTTGCTGTCTGCATACTCAAATTTTATTTACTTTCAACATGAATTTCTGGACCTCACATATTTTAAACATTTTACAATTATTATACTCTTGTTTAAATCTTTAATTCTTCCAAAGTATATTTTTCCCCCACTGAAAATGTATTCTCATACCAGTTTAATCTTTTAACAGGGGTTATTTTAAATAGAATTGATTTAAAAATGTTAATGAACCTTCACTACTAAGCAGTTTAAATGTATTTTCTACATAATGAAAATGTAGATCAATGAGCATTCTAAAATTAGATGCCTGTTGACTAATCCCTCCCCTTTTTTAATCATCTAGAACTTATTAAATGCCACAAATGTCAGAGTCGGTTGAGTCAGCATTTCTACTATTATTCAATTCAGTATTTATTATGAAGTTCCTTTAACAGTTACAGCACATTTCAAACTAAAATAAAGGAAAATTAAAGATCATTTTATATGAGCGAAGCTAAAAGCAATTTCTGGAAATATTGTAATCTGAGTTTAAAATAGACACAAACAGACCTTTCCACTATTAGAAGTTATGCTTATTGAGGCTTCTGTTTTTGCTTATTTTTAATATGCTATTAGAGCACTCAGGAAAGCAATTTATATGGAAAATAAAACACTTGCTGACTGCAAGGTATACTGCTGCAGCAAAATGTCAGATGCTTTCTCAATTGCAATTCTAGTTCTGGCATTATTTAATTGGAAATTGTACAATATAATGAGTACAATGATTTATTTTTTACTACAGCTGTGTTTTTATGTGTTATCATACATATACACAATTGCACATAATGTGGGCCTTTGAACTTTGATATTTATGACAATTGCGGTGTTTTCTTATTTTCAAGATGCTTTTAAACATATTAGAGCTGTACATAATAAAGAGCATTTTAGCAACCAGAACTATCAAATTATGTAGCTCTTTGTCAATATTATTCAGCTTAACTTTCAAGATTATTTACTACAATATAAAATTTGACCCCAAAATTATTTTTAAATTACCAAATGGGATATTTTTACATAATTATCAAAGCATATGATGTATGATTTTTATCCCATCAATCTGATGTAACTTATCATTATTTCTCAGAATTTTATCACTATCTATACATTTTCCATGAAAAAAATATGTGATCTCTAATAGAGAAAGAATTTTAATAATAAAGTATGTGGATAATAAAATATAGTATAATTATTATCATTTCCCCCCATAATTCTTTGTGGCTAAACTTTCAACAGTTACTTTATAACATATTAATGTGGAGGACAAGTAAAACAATATTTAAAGGTTAAGTTTGAAACTGTAAGCATATGATAAGGAATTGAAAGGGAGGAAACAATTACTTAAACCTATTCCTCAATGAATGTTTGACTTAGCAGCAAAATGAACCGCAAAAAAATAGTACACAGGAATAAGATACATAAAGACAGATTTAATAAAAAGATAATAAATTTATTGTTATTATTGTTGCTATGTGCTGTCGAATCATCCGTGACCTATTGCAACCCTAGGTACAGCAGCTCTGAAACATGCCCTGTTGGCACCTAGTCTTATTCTTTCGACACACCAATCCTCATTGTCCCAGTTACTGTATTAATTTATCTCATCAGGGTCTTCCTTTCCAGTGCTGTCCCTCCACCCTTCCGAGCATGATGTCTTTTCCAAGGACAAGTCTCTCCTGGTCATGTGCCCAAAGGATGTGAGACAGAGCTTCAAAAGCCTAGCTTCCAAGGTGAAACTAGGCTTAGTCTCAAGACTGATATTATTGATTTTCAGAAACGCTGGAGACGTCCCTGACAACAGATATTCCCAATGCAATTCTTTTGATTTCCACACTGTTGGTGCAGAGAGTGTTGATGTAGAGTCAAGCTTGCTGAATTTGTTCACAACCTCAATCTAATAAATTCAATAGAAAATAAAAAAGTAAAAATGTTGAAAAGCTTGTAAGAATTAATGCATCCCCTGGGATAATAACCATGAAAAAACAACAAAAAATATGTCACAAACAATATAAGTAATAAGCATATTATGACTAACTTTATGTCAATAAATTTTCAAATTTGTATAAGAAAGAGAATATGTTTCAAAATTTAAAATACATTAGAACATATTTAAGAGACAGAACAGTATAAGTAATGCAATAATCTTTACAATATTAAATAACTGCTATAAAGATCTACTCATAAAACAACCTTTAAACATATGTAAGTTTTACAGTTATATGCTGTTAAGTCAACTATGGCTCATAATAATCCTATTAACTATAGCTCTGAACCCTCCTTACTTTGAGCCAATCTCATTGTCTCTGACACACTTGTCCCATTGTCACAGTCATTGGATTAATTGTTCTCATCTAGGGTCTTTCTCTCTTGTGCTGACCTTCTAATCTTCCAAGCATGGTGCCCTTTGCATGGACTGATTCCTCCTGCCAACATGCCTAAATATATGAAACAGAGTTACAAGATCCTTGCTTCCACGGAGCAACCTGCCTTCACCCTCTCCAGGATAGATCTCTTGTTTCTCTTGGTATGGTCAATGCTCTTCTCCAACACTACAACACAAAGGCATCCATTCTTTTGTCATCCTTAGACTTTGTCCACCTCTTTGATGCATAGCAACTAATTGAGAAGACCATAGCCTGAATCAGGCATGCCCTAGTCTCTCACCTGACATCATTGCTCTATTCTAGATAAGTCATTGGCAGTAAACTTTCCCAATGCAACTTTTATTTCCTGACTGCTGGTGCCAAGAGTATTGATTGTGGATGTGAGGGAGATGAAACAATCTCAATCTCTTCTCCGTCTATCATGATGCTGCCAATTGGCCTAGTGGTGAGAATTTTTGTTTTCTTGATGTTGAGCTATAATTCTTGCTGATGACTGAATTCCTTCACTTTCTGTAGTGAACACTGTAGGTACAAAGAATCACTGTGCCAAAAAAAGAACTGGCTGACACAGAAGAATTTAATGAAACAGCATATGATAAAAAAGTAATGGTGATGAAAGAGAAAATTCAATCTGCTCTGGAGGGACTAATAAAAAAAAGAATAATGAGTCTCCAGTAATTTATGGAATACCAATTGACATATTTCAACAAATAGATGCAGCTCTAGATGTGCTGAATAGTCACTGCCTAGAAATATGTAGGACAGCTACTTTACAAGTGACTGAAGAGATCCATACTTACTCCCATTCTCAAAACAGGTAATCGGATACAGTTTGAAAGTTACTAAACAATATCACTAGCAACACACAAGCAAAATTTTGCTGAAGATTATCCAAAAACACTGGAGTAGTACATACACAGAGAACTTCCAGAAAAACAAATTGGCTTTAGATTTGGCCATGATATGTCATTTTCAATATCAGATGGATCTTAGCTGACAGCAAAGGGTACCAGAAGAATGTATATTTATGTTTTATTTACTATGCAAAGACATTTTACTGTGTGGATCACAGAAAACTGTGGCTACTATTGAGAAACATATGTATGCACATATGTAATGTTGAAAATTTAAATTTACATGAGGAATGTGGCATCAGCATTGGAGGAAGATTCATCAACAGTCTGAGTTATATAAATAGTACAATCCTGCTTGCTGAAACTGAGGAGGACATGAAGTACTTGATGCAGAATGTCAAGGACTGCAGCCTTAAATACGGTTTGAAGCTCAACATAAAGAAAACAAAGATTCACACCACTAAACCTTTGGCCACATCATGACAGACCATGAAGAGGCAGATATTGTTAACAGTTTCAGCTCACTTGGCTCCACAATCAACTATTTTGGTACCAGCAGCCAGAAAACCAAAAGAGAAATTGCACTGGGAAAATCTGCTGTCATGGATCTCTCCAGAATACTGAGAAGCAACAATGTTAGTCTGAAAACTTAGGTGTGCCTGATCCAGGCCATGGTCTTTGCAATTACTTGCTATGTATCAGAAAGCTTCACAATAATTAGGGATGAAAGAAGGAGAATTGATGACTTTGAGCTGTGGTGATGGAGAACAGTACTGAATATACAATGGACTTCTAGGAGAACAAACTGTTTTTTTTCTGGAGAAAGTGATCCTTGGAGTCAAGGATTCTGAAGCTTCGTCTGACATACTTCAGACATCTTAAAAGTAGGGACGAATCTTTGGAGAGGGATATCATACTTGGAAGGTTGGAGGGACAGTGCAAGAGAGGAAGACCTTCAATGAGATGGATTGACTCAGGGTAATAGAAATAGGTGTGTCAGAGACAATAAAGTTGGCTCAAGAGAGAGCAGAGTACAGACTTATTGTACATAGGGTCACTATGAGGCACAACTCACTTCATGACCCATAACAACAACAATATGACAAATATAATGAAAACTCATCAATATTTTGTGAGAATATTGATGCAATTACTTTAGAATCAGAAATTCCTCTTATTTATTTATCTTAGAGAAATCTTGATGTGTCCAAGAAAACATGGTCTAATACCAAATAGATAAAAATGACTTTGACTTGATCTTTATATATTTTAAAAGAAGTCTTGGCATGTAATACTTAAGTACCAAGCTGATAGAGGAAGGTCAGAAATTCTAACCTACCTAGCTGCTCCATAGGAGGAAAAAACAACAAAAAAACACCATCCAACTGTTGACTTACAACTTTCATAAAACTTACAGCCTAGGAAACACTATATGTCAGGTTTACTCTTTCAGGCACATTTACTTTAAGTCAAGATTTACTCGCCAGCTAAAACAACATTATTTTGATTATTTACATAGATTAATATATACATAAACTAATTAAATTATTTGATCATCTGACAAGAAGAGTAGTTAGTAATGTGGAACTGATAACTGAAAGGTTAGAGCTCAGGGGGGGAAAGGTAAGCAGTTCCTTCCCAGATAGTCATAAAAACTGATGGAGAATCACTGTGAGTTGGTTTTGGCTCTGCAGCAGTTCACTTGGTTAGAGCTGGAAGTAAAATAAAAATAAAACAAAACAATAGTCAAAACAACAATGAAAAAACTTCAAACTTGTAGAAATTATCATATCTAGCATTTCTTGTCATTTTCTCCTATAAAAAAGAATGCAATGATTAATTAAAAAGTAGAAAAGAAGATATACTATATAGCCCAAAAAAGTGAAGTATTAATTCCCAATACAATCAGACAATACCTAAAAGAATAAGTTAAACTGGAAGAATTCCAGCAATTAAATAACTAAAATGTCTTAATTTTCTCCCAAGTATAAAAATAAGTATCTTTAAATCTCTGTTTCATTGTTGTTGAGTTGGAATGTAATTGTAGCTTGCCCTCCAGAGGGATTTTAGAAGTTATAAATCCTATGAGAGGGGACTACCATCCTTTATCTTTTATAGAAAAGTTGGCAGTTTTGAACAGCCTATCTTAGATTGGCAGAGCAACTCTCTATCCATTAAGCCACTAGAACTTTCTGTCTCTAAGTCTAGACTAACACAAAGAAATTACTGAACACATAAAAAAAATCAAGTACAGGAGACAGTTGCTGAAAGAAAATTTCAAATAATTTATATAAGTATTCTGCTGAGATGATCATGTGCAACTCTTCATTCAAATGTGCTTGCTGAGGCTTCCTTCAAAGAGTTAAACATGGAAAAGGGATGAGAATGTGACTTTTCAATGGAGAAGCATGACAACACTGCCTCAACAATATAATAAAGGTTAACACCAACAGGTAATAGATTATACTATCATTATTTAGTTTTAATATGATATTATGACAATCACTTATGATCTTCATGGTATTTTTTACTAAAATGTGCAAGCCCTGTGAGAAAAATACAACACAAACTGAGGGTATTCTACAAGGTATCTACCCCGGTGTCAAGATCATCAAAAAGACAGAACATGTGAGAAATTGTCATAGCCAAAAAGAACTAAAGAGAATATGAAATTAAATGCTATGTCTTATTTGGATGTGATCTAGTAACAGAAAAAGTAAAAAAGCAAATGTTAAGTATGGATTTATTTTTTTTTCCTAATGGTATTATGCAAAGGCATTTGACTGTGTGGATCATAACAAACTGTGGCTGACTCTGAGAAGAATGGGAATCCCAGAACATTTAATTGTGCTAATGCGAAACCTATACTTGGACTAAGAGGCAGTAGTCAGAACAGAACAGGGTAACACTGCATGGTTCAAAACTGGGAAGGGTGTACACCAGGGATGCATCCTGTCTCCATACCTTTTCAACATGTATGCAGAGCAGATTATCCGAGAGGCTGGGCTCTATGAGGAGAACTGTGGCACCAGGATTGGTGGAAGATCTATTAACAATCTGCGTTATGCAGATGACACAACCCTGCTTGTTAAAACTGAGGAGGACCTCACGCACTTGCTGCCGAGGGTCAAGAACTACAGCCTTCAGTATGGACTGAGGCTCAATGTCAAGAAGACAAAGATTCTCACCACTGGACCAACTGGCAGTGTCAGGATGGATGGCGAAGAGATTGAGATTGTTCACAGCTTCAGTTTGCTCGGCTCCATGGTCAACACTCTTGGCCCCAGCAGTCAGGAAATCAAAAAGCGTATCACGATGGGAAAGTCTGCTGTTAGGGACCTCTCTAAAGTACTCAGGAGCAACGGTGTCTCTCTGGAGACTAAGGTGCGCCTGATACAGGCCATGGTCTTTGCAATCGCTTGTTATGCATCAGAGAGTTGGACAACGACTAGGGAGGACAGAAGGAGAGTGGATGCTTTTGAGCTGTGGTGCTGGAGAAGAGTACTGAATGTACCATGGACTGCCAGGAAAACAAACAGATTCATCTTGGAGAGTATTAAACTAGGCTACTCCTTGGAGGCAAGGATTCTGGGGCTTTGTCTGACATACTTTGGACATGTTGCCAGGAGGGACGGGTCCTTGGAGAGGGACATCACGCTTGGGAGGGTGGAGGGACAGCGCAGGAGGGGAAGACCCTCTATGAGATGGACTGATTCGGTGACTGGGGTAATCAGGATGGGTGTGACAGAGGCAGTGCGGTTGGCGCAGGATAGAGCAGGGTTTAGGGTTGTTGTGCATAGGGTCGCTATGAGTCGAAAACGACTTGACGGCACATAACGACAACAACAACAATGGTATTTCAACATTACTTCATCAATTGTAAATCATATACTATCCTATATAATACAGGGAAAATGGCTACAAGAGATTCCTGTATTTTTTAATTTTTCTGTAATTAAAATTAATATAAACAGAATATATACTAAACAATTTTAATTTAAACCATACTGCTCTTCAGGGCTCTAATCATGGGTGCTCAAAAGTCAATTAGTGATGTGAATATTAAAACCCTTCATTCTAAGTGATCTTCAGAAGTATCACCCAATGAATACACAAATACATTGCAGAGACTTCAGCAAGCAGGTTATGCAACAAGAACAGACATTAATCTAGACTTGGAATTACTAATGTTGAAGCATCCAAAATATTCTCAGAAATGGAAGTTTAGAATAAAAACACAAAAAAATGGTGGAGGGGCAACAAAGATAAAATATTGTTAAATGAATTACAGTCAAAATTTCTTATCATAATAACCATAATTTATAATATTGTTGATGATGTTTATCTCCCTTCAAGCTAGTCCTCAACTCATACTAACTTCATTTGTTAGAGAGCAAGATTGATATGAAATGTCTTATTGACTGTAGTATTTAAAGAAACAAATTCCTAGACGCCCCCCTTCTTTTTTTATCATGAATCCCAGTGAGTTATTTCAAACTACCAACTTTAGTTTGGTAATTGATAATAAACTCATTCTTCCATAGACAGTACTCTAGCTTCATTAAAAGAGAATGAAGCTCTGTGCTGGCCAGTTATGTGGGGGAGGGGGGTGTAAATGGTTATTGCTGTGAAAAGTTTTCAACAGGAATTATATATAAAAGATGGAACCACTAGTGCTAAGGGCGAAGCAACCACATATTTTCAAGGCAATCATGTGCACAAATAGAAACGTTCACTTGTAGTGTTTATATATCTTTAATATTCAGAATAATTAAGTCTTAACACCAAACTAAAGAATAAAAGAAAAATAAGGGAGAAAATGAAAGAATGAATAAAACATCACCACCACAAATAACCTAAACCAAAACCACTGTCATCCATTTGATTCTGACTTACAGCAGCCCTTTATGATTTTCTGAGACTGTAATTCTTAGCGGAACTACATTCAAACTATTCAGGTTTTGGCTAGCATTCCAATAAGTAATTTACTATACCACCAAGACCCATTAAAAATAATGTTAAAATAAAATCTATTGCTATCAAGTTAATTCTGAATCATAATTTCCCTTCTTTGGGATGTCCAGATTGTAAGTCTTTATGAGAGAAAACTGTCATCTTTCTCCTGTGGCTAGACAGGTTGGGTTGTTTTGAACCACTGACCATTGTTTAATATCATAATATCACTATTCTATCAGAGCTGCTTTGATGTTTAAATGCTGCTGTTGTTGTTAAGTATCATCTAGATTAAACCAATCCATAGCTGACCCTCTAGTAGGTTTTCAGAGGCAGTAAATCACATGAATATACTTGAATAATAGTCATGTTAATGGGTCTTTTCTGTCTGTTTATGGATATTATCCTATCACTCACAATATTGTATTTCAGGATAGAACTTGAAATTATCTCTTTGACTATGAATGCAACACCATTCTTCCTCTGTTTTTCACTTCCTGCATAATATATCAAATGATTATCTTATTCAAAGTGGCCACAGCTGGTCCATCACCTCTCACTAATACCTAGTATGTCAATATTCATGTATTCCATTTCATTTTTAACAATATCCAATTTTCTAACATTCAAGCTATGAACATTCTATGTACCAATTGTTAAATGATGCCTTTGAGCTTTGGTGTTGGAGAAGAGTAATTAGAGTACCAAGTACTGCTAAGAAAACAAACAGATTCATCCTGGAGAGGGTTAAACCTGGATGCTCCTTAAAGGCAAGGACTCTGAGGCTTCTTCTGACATACTTTGGTCATGTTGTAAGGAGAGACCGGTCTTTGGAGAAGGACATCAAACGAATTTAGGCCTTGTGTGGCAATGTTGAAAGATGCTATGATCAATATATTGAATGACCCAGAAAACCATCAACAGAAGGTGGAGGGAATATACAGAGTCATTGTACCAGAAAGAATTGATTGGCACTGAAAAATTTCAGGAAGTATCATATGAACAAGAGTCAATGATAATGAAGACATTGGCAAAAAAATAAGGTCCCAGGACTTGATGAGATACCTACTCAGTGTTTAAATTAACAGTTACAGCTTTGGATACACTCACCAAGTGTATGCCAAGAAATTTGGAGGACAGCTGTCTGGCCAACAGAGATTGAAAGAGGTCTGTATTTGTCCTTATTTTCAAGAAGGTAATCCAAGTGAATGTACGCACTATTAAACAATATCATTTATATAACATGCTAGCAAAATAGTACTGAAAATCATTAAAAAATGGCCGGAAGAGTACATAGATAGGGAATTGCCAGAAGTTCAAGAAGGATTTTGAAGAGTTCATGGCATCAGGGACATCATTCCTAATGTCAGATGGGTCCTGGCTGAAAGTAAAGAATAATAGAAGAAGGTCTCTTTGTGCTTTATTAACTATGTGAAGGCATTTGTGTGTGTGGCTCATGAAAAATTGTTGCTGACATTGAGAAGAACAGGAATCCCAGGACACTGGATTATGCTCATGAGGAACCTCTACCTGGATCAGGAGGTTCTTGCACAAACAGATCAGGGAAACATTGCAAGATTTGAAAATGGGAAGGGAATGCTTCAGGGGTGCATTCTGTCTCCATATCTAGTAAATCTATATGCTGAGCAAATTATCAGAGAAGCTGGACTCAAGAAGAGGAGTGTGGCATCAGGTTTGGAGTGAGACTCATCAATAACTTGCATCATACAGATGACACAACGTTGCTTGCTGAAAGTGAGGAGAATTTGATGCACTTGTTGCATAATATAAAAAAATGCATTCTTCAGTATGGATTGTGTCTCATAAAAACAACAACAACAAAAAACCCACCAAAACAAAAACAAAATACCCAACGGAGATTCTTTTTTTTTCCAACAAAGATTCTTAACACTTGACCAATAGGCAGTGTCATGATGGATGGAGAGGAGATTGAAACTGCCAACAGGTTCATATTACTTAATTATCCACAATTAACACTCTTGTTATGAGCAGTCAGGAAATAAGGAGACACGTTGCAATGGGAAAATCTGCAGTTAACGACCTTTCAAAATTATTGAGGAGAAGTGATGTCAGTTTGAGGACTAAGGTGAGTCTGATTCAGGCCCTGGTCTTTCTGATTGCTAGTTATACATCCAAGAAATGGACAATGAATAAGGATGACAGAAAAAGAATCAATGCCTTTGAGCTTTGACATTAGAAAAGAGGACTGAATATTTCATGGAAAGCCAAGAAATTAAATATCTATATCTACACACAGCTATAGCTATATCTTGGACAGTGTGCAACCAGAGTGTTCTTTGGAGGAAAGAATTATGAGACTTTGCCTAATATACTTTGGACATACTGCTAGGAGGTGCTAGTCCTTGGAGAGGAACACAATGTTGGGAAGGGTGGAGGATCAGTGAAGGGAGGAAGACCGTCAACCATGTGGATTGACAAGGAGACTGCTGCAATGGTCTCTTGTGTGTCAGGAAGTGTGAGGATGGCACAGGGCAGTCCTTGGTTTCAGATCTTTTGTTAATAGGGTCACTATGATTAATACTCAACTCGATGACACCTAACAACAACAACAAATCCCATGAAAGAAGATTGCCCATCATTCACCTATGGAATAACTGATGGATTCAAACCATGTGACTTTGGGTGGGCTGTGCAGTCTCCCTTCACAACGACACTGGAAAATTTTATCTAATAAATGGACTTACTAAAGATGTCCTATATACTAATACTAACATTTAAATATAGCGCAGTAGTTACCTGCAGTCCTGAATTTATATAGTACATTACATAAAGCCCATTAATTCTAACCACTCAACTCCTGCAGAGGACTGAAAAATTTAATGTTAATGTGTAGGAACTTGAATTGGAAATGTGATATCACGGTATCTCATTTTAGGTTCAGTCATTATCACTAGAATGAAGTCTTGTTATTTCATTTTCAGTTTTTCATTAGAAGCTTCATAATAAGGATGAAACATTAGCATTTTAATTCTTTTCTGAATAAGAGTGTTGTTGTTCTTGCTCTTGGACATGTGAACAATCATTTTTCAAGTACCCTTTTTGTGTATAATTAAAGATTGGCTACTTGACAAAAATCCTGGTCTCTCAAATAGAAAACAGTGTTAAATTTAAGCATTCTATTATTATTCAGAACACATTTTGTACCTTATTTGGAGCACATTTTAATATCTTTCCAAATTAGGAACTTCTCAGTTTAAAGCTCATAGACCCTTTTAAAGTTTATCTTATTTGTCATCTCAGTCACATTTAACACTAATGATCCTTCCCTTTCTTATGAAGCTCTCTTTTCTTTATGGAGGTATTCTGCAGCTACACTTCACTTATCTACATGATTTGGTCCCAAAGACAGCTCATTACGTGAAAATTAGCATTATGTAAGAGAAAGTCCTACTGCTATATCTCTAGCTTCCCCTTCTACCATTCACTGCCCTCTGGCCACTTTGAGAGTGGGATCCGTTCCTTACCACGACTGGCTTAGAGATGAGCCTTGGAGGTGGAGGGTCCAGAGCCTGGTGTTAGATAAGATCCTAGCAGGTGGGTCTAACAGAAGTTGAAGAGGTAGCAAAGAGGGATATATAGAAGACATATCTGAAAGCTTCATTAAATCCAAGAAGCTTTATCTCGTCCTCACACCTCAGTTACCCTTGATTTTTTCATACTAGTCACCTTCCCTGTGCTCAACAAAGGTTTGGCGTGGCACCTCATCCAGTCCTAGTATATAAACCTGTTAGGCCTCACCCCCTCTCACGGGCCTACGAGTTTTCCTTTTCCTCGTCCTCTTTTCTTTCCTGGTTTATCTTAGATAGTTGATTGCTTCCTGTTGTCATGAAAGCAGAATGTTAATTAACTAGTTATAAATGAGGAGTGTTGAACAAATATGGATTTTTTTTTCATTTTCCCCTCTTTGTTTACAAGTGTTCATTTATTTCATTTTTTTCTAAGGGCATTGTCTTATTCTTTTTCTTTTTATTCTAAATGCATTTCTGTTTTAACACATTAACTCTCAGACTTGATCTATTACTTCATCTTAAGGCATTTATTCAGAACATAATAATAATTAAAATATGTGGTCTATTCCAGGCAGATATAGTTTGGAGTAATTCATCCCTAATTATTGTCCAGCTTTCTGATGCATAACCTGTATTTGTGAAGACCATGGCCTGAATTAGGCACACATTAGTCTCCAGACTGACAACTTTGCTCTTAAGTACTCTGGAGATGTCCCTGAGAGCAGATTTTCCAAATGCAATTTGTCTTTTGATTTTCTGACCGTTGGTGCCAAGAGTGTTGATTGTCGAGCCAAGCTCATAAGAATCTCAATCTCTTCACCTTCTAGAATGATGCTGCCAATTGGCCTAGTGGTGAGAATATTAATTTTCTTGATGTTGAGCTTCCATATATATTGATGGATGCAGTCTTTGACCTTCTGTAGCAGCAAGTGCATCAGGTCTTCCTCAGTTTCAGCAAGCACCTTTGTGTCATCTGAATAACACAGGTTATTGATGAGTCTTCTGCCAATCCTGATGCCACACTCCTTCTAATAGAGCCCAATCTTCTAAATTATCTGTTCTGCATATATATTGAAAAGGTATGGTGATAGGACACATCTGTCCGACACCCTTCCTGATTTTGAACCATGCAGTATGTCCTTGCTCTGCTCTGATGACTGCTCCTTGGTTCAACTATAGGTTTTATATACGCACAATCAAGTGCTCTGGGATTATGATCCACACAAGAAATGCCTTTGCATAGTTAATGAAACACAGATAGATTTTCCTCTGGTACTCTCTGCCTTCAGCCAAGATCTATCTACCATTAGCTATAATATCTCTAGTGCCATGGCCTCTTCTAAACTCAGCTTGTGCATCTGTCTTCATATTGAATATTATGCATTAGAAAGCTGGAAAATGACTTGGGATTATAGAAGGAGAATTGATATCCTTGAATTGTGGTGCTGTATAAGAGTATTGAATATACCATAGACTGCTAAGAAAACAAACTGTTTCATTCTGGAGAGGATAACCAAGCTGTTCCTTGGAGGAAAGGAAATTGAATCTCCATCTCCTATACTTTTGGCATGTTGCAAAGAAGTACCAGTCTTTGTAGAGTGACATTATGCTTGGGAGAGTGGAGGGACAGTGCAAGAAAAGAAGACTTGATGAGATGGATTGACTCAGTGACTGGGGCAATGAGGATAGGTGTGTCAGAGATATTAAGATTGGTTCAGGATAGAACAAGATTCTAAGCTGTAGTACATAGGGTCACCATGAGTCGCAAACAACCTTATGGCACATAGCAACAAAAACAACATAGTTTGGAGAATACTGTTTGAGCAGTACCTTTCATGTTACCTTGGAAACTTGAGAAGCTTTTGAATTTTTCTTATATAAAATAATAACAATAATGTGAAGTTTATAACACACGTTTCCATTATTACTATAACAATACAAAATATAAATTACTTAGAAATATGCTGTAAATGAGAATTTATGTTACTCACCAATGGCTCTTTGGAAGCAGAAGTGGCATCCACTTCCTAAACAATGTGCCTCCGGACACTCTATGAACTTTGATAAATGTCAATAATTATAGAAAAGCTTCAGGCCTTTTGTTCATAGGGTTGCTATGAGTTGTGCTCGACTCAAAAGCAATCAACAACACAACAACAACACCAATGACTCTGGAGGGTTAATAGTAAATAGTTTTGCTTCTAATCCAAAGGTATTTCGTTTGAATCCAACAGCTGCTTCACTGGAAAAAGATGGACAATCTCCTCCTATTTGATTTACTACCTATTAGAAATATATATGAAGGTCAACTACAAGTTGCTTCCAACATAGCAACACGTAATAACAACATTAATGATCAGAATGGTATTTAAGCTGTAAGGAGAAGACAAATTTCAATAAACCACAGAATGAACCATTAATATCTATTTAAAACTGTTTCATTGTATCAATATTTCAGTTCGATTTACTCAGTTTTAATTCTAATTATAGCTTATGCATATACACCGTAGAATATTGCACTTCTCACCAAAAGGCTGGATGGGCAATATCTTGCCATTAATAAGGACACCTGTAAAACCTAGGTAGGATCACCATTGGTCAGGATAGATGCAAAACCAATGAGTGAGTTGTTTCAGTGTGAGTGTGAGTGCATTTGTGCAATGTATTTGTGTAGATAAACTTTTAGATATTAAACAGTGTATATAACTTATTATGTTTAATATAATACAAATTAAATTAAGTTAAAAATGAAGCTAATTGTTTCTTTAATTGACTGTTTCTGTAATTTCCTCAAGTTACTTCTGTTGTATCACTTTATTGAACTCTAAAACTAGAAAAACAAGGAATACCATTTTCTAGTCTTCTGTCAGATGACCATACTGTGATGGCTTGTATGTTACCCTGATTCTGGAAGCTATATCACTGGTATTTCAAATATCAGTAGGATCACCCATGGCCAACACAATTCACTGGTGTTTTCAGATTAAGGCAAACTAACTTCAGTCATCAGAACTCCTGGCCCCCTGTCTTTACTCTCTCTTATCTCATTCTTAATTATTAATTGTCTCATTATTAATAATTATAAAAATACTTTACCCTTGGTCTGCAACAACCTATGACTCAACAGCACTCAACAACAACATCAACATAGATAGGGCTATCAGTTGCCCTGGTGGAGTGAAAGTGATGCTACCTGACTGAAATATCTCAGTCACAAAGGGATAAATACTCCATAATGCCACTGTTGTAAAGTTGGACTGACATTGGTGTTGGGGGGAGACTGAGAAAGATAGGATAAATAATGTATACTGCATTGAATCAGATGAGGGAGAAAACTGTTTAAAGGGGATATGTGATTAGGTATTATTGTCATGACAGGAATCCAAAACGAAGGCTGCATAGTGGAGTTGTCCTGGAGGGAGGGATCAGAAAACAATGGAAAAATTTTTCTTTTACTTATCAAAGAGAAGAGTGTATTGGGGTTGGGGGAGAAGAGGACAGGGAGAACAGTACAACAATGAATGAAATGGAAATCCAAAATCTCTGTAAATTTTCATTAAAATTAATTAAAAAATGATTTAAAAAAATAAAATAATAAAGTGATGCTCACAAGCAAAAGGTGGTGACCTTTTAATCCATGGGCCTCAGGTCTGTTTTCATTGTTTTTGTGTGAACATTCTTTTAGGTCCTATAGCCCTGGTGTGTCCACTTGCTGGACAGAAATAACTTGTGGTTGCTGTGAAGCTGAACATTGTGACAATAATGTGTCAAATGTGTTAATGGTTGCCCATGGCAGACAGTGTTTAGCGGAGCTCCCTGATTAAAATAAGCTTGGAAGCAGGAGTAGCGCCCACTTCCATAACAGCTTGCCTCTAGAAACCCTATGAACCTGAAGAAAGGATGAAAGTCACACAAGTGTCAAGGATTTCCATTGATAGGGTCGCTATGAGTTGTTTACGACTCAATGACACTTAACAACAACTACTGGTAGTACTAGGCATCTTCTTCTGAAATATTGGTCCAGTGAAAACCTTATGAATAGCATAAAATACTTTTTATGTAGTGCTATATGATGAGTCTATTAGATGAGAAATTGCTCAATGTGTCACTGCAGAAGAATTGCCTCCTCAAAGTAGAGTCTACCATAATGGTAAGTGGATTAAAGCTCTCAACTAATGAAAGGCCTTCATTTGCTTATGTGGCAGATTAAAATGAGGAGACAAGGTTGCAAACACCCATTACTAATTGGAATGTACACAATAACAATCTCGGAAAATTGGACTTGAAGACATTATGAATTATACATTATCATTGTTGTTGTTGATTGCCTTTGAGTTGAGCACAACTCATATCGACCCTATGAACAAAAGATCTGAAACCAGTCTGTCCTGTGCCAACCTCACACTTTCTGATGCATAAGAGCCCATTGCAGCAGTCACCTTGTCAATTCACCTGGTTGAGGGTTATCCTCTCCTTTGCCGACCCTCCAACCTTCACAACATTATGTCCTTCTCCAGGTCATAGCACCTCTTAGTAACATGTCCAAAGTATGTGAGGATCAGCCTCATCATTCTTGCCTCTAAAGAGCACTCTGAGTGAACCCTCTCTAAGACATATATAGCAATTTTCTTGGCCATCCATGGAAGGTTCAGTGCTCCTCCACAAGACCACAGCTCAAAGGTACCAATTTTTTTTTCTGTTACCCTAATTCATTTTCTGGGTCTTGAATGCACAGCTAGTATTTGGAAAGACCATGGCCTGAATCAGATGAATCTTAGTCCTCAAATTAACATCACTACTCCTCAGTAATTTGGAAAAGTCCCTAACTGAAGATAGCAGCCAAAAAAATCAAAAGGTGTGTTGCATTGAGGAAACTTTCTACCAAGCACCTCTTGGCAGAGAATGGATATTTGTTTAAAGACTAAGGTGTGCTTACTCCAAGCCATTATATGTTCACTTGCTTCCTATTCATCTGGAAGTTGGACAATGAATAAGTAAGATCAAAAAATATTTGATGCCTTTGAATTACAGTGCTGATAAAGAGTATTGAATATACTGAGGACTTCTAAAAGAACAAATCTATTTTTGAAAAGTGCAAATATATTGCTCCTGAGAGACAAGGATGATGAAATTTATTCTGCATACTCTAAGTACTGTTACAATGCACCAGTTCTTGGGGGAAAAGCATCACACTTGGGAAGATAGAGAGTGAAATACAAGAAAACTTTTGTTTTCTTGATGCAACAGATTGCAACAATGGACTTGAACAATGTGGTGATTGTAATGATAGTGGAGGATGTTGTTGTTAAGGGCCATCAAGTCACAGGCGACTCACAGCGACCCAATGAAGGAGAATCCTCGACCCTTGGGTGCCTTTCATCCTCTCTCCAGGTTCATAGGGTTTCCGGAGGCAAGCTATTATGGAAGTAGATGGTACTCCTCCTTCCAAGAGTGGAGGATAGGATATGGTTTTAGTCTGGTTTTCAGTTGAGTAGCTATCAGTCATAATCAATTGGATTGCATCTAACAACATTCATCTTTCAGTACCTACAAATAATCATTAATCCTCTACTTTCTACCTCAAGAACACATTTTTTCTTTCTTTCCACTGTTATTACTTTGGGAAGGAACCCTAGTGATACAGTGGTATAGTGTAACTCAGCAATTAACTGCATGGTAAGTGGTTAGAACTCACCAGCCTATTTCATGGTTTGAGGGCAGTGAAATAAGGAAGAAGTTCTCCTCTGTCCCATGGGGCCATTAAAGGTTAGAATTTAGTCAATGACAATGAGCTGAATCTTTTCTTTTGTTTTAGTTTCTGGTGGAATCAGCGTTACTGTTACATCCTGGTTATTGAGATAGGTTTCACCAAACTTCTCATTTTCTTCTCTTTTTGTCATTCTCAGACATTCTTCACAGATAATTCCAAGTAATATTATCTTTTAATAAAACATAATAATGTCAATATTTGCCTTTTTTGGTAACCAATTGTTTTTGTTGGTTGCCTTTAATTTGAGCACAAGTCATAGCGACCCTCTGAACAAAAGTCCTGAAGCCCCTCTACAACTATCAACATTTATTCATAGAGTTTCTGGAGGCATTTAGGGAACCAACTGTACAAAATAGTTCCTCTCCCTTCAATTTCTCTTTTTCTTAAGCTAAATTTAAATATTCTTTTTTTTTTTTTCTGGATTCTCCATTCTATTCTTTTTTTTTTT
>NW_006399955.1:3272280-3292916 GCF_000299155.1 Elephantulus edwardii
CGTTCTTCTATTCTTAAGGAGTGCTTTGCTTATTCGGGGCTTTTTCCCATTCCATACGAAATTGGAGATTGCCTTTTCCATCTCGTTGAAGATCTTGATCTGGTTTAAAATGTTGTGCATGTCTAGACTGCTTAAATCTGCAGTACCATTCACATTACTTCTTTATGTGCATGTACTTCCCATTTTTTAATTTAAAGTTTGCTTTTTTACTTCAGAACACTGTTGCCTATGTTCCTTATTTTTTGGTAAGGAGTTGAACTACCAAGTGAAAGGGACATACCTCCTTTCATATGATTTACTGCCTCTGAAACCTATTAGAGCTATGAATTGGTTCCTATTTGATGGTACATATAACAAACAACAATTTGAAAATGTAACATAGTAATTAAGTGTATAGTTTCTAGAGATGAACTGAGTTATATCACTTTATAAACTGGGACAAGCTTTTTTACCAATATGTAGAACAATTTCCATATGTATAAGATAGAGATAATTATATTCCATGCCTCATTATTTGTTATGAGAACTGAATGCTCTTTAAAACTATTTAATGAAAATATTTTTATTGATGCAAAAGTATCATTTGCAGTAGCTTTAGTAATGTCCCTAAATAATACAGAATACATCATTACATGCAAAAGCAATATAAAATTCTAATATATATATGTCTTGCTTATATATTTTGAATATATACTAAATATACAATATTGAAATAAACTGCTTTAATAATAGGCAATGATGTGTTTCCTGTTTAAAAATAAGTAGTAATAGAACTAAGTTCTTGGCTATTTCAACAAATGATATTCAAAAGAGTCTTGGTTGGCAATCAAGTAATCAGTTATTTTCCTTTGCATGAATTCCTGTATATGACCAATGCTTGGGAAATAAATTTTTAATAAAAGAATAAGTTAAGTGCTGAGTGTTGTCCTTCTACTAAATGAAAGTGTATAATATGCCGATGTATTTTGAATAAATAGCTAGCTTAGGAAAGCCATGCGTTAGATATGTTTTTAAACATAAATATTATACTATTCTGCAGTTATGTACAATATATCAAAGAAACTGTTTTTGTTAAGTATATACAAAAGACTTTGTAATGGAAAATCTTAAAAAGGTATATTTTATAATAAGAGAATCAATTGTGGCATATATTTTTATGTATGCATTCTTTACACAAGTATTTAAGTGTTATGTATAAAAATGATGAAGAGTACTGCATTTTGTGGCACAATGCCACTTTGCATAAAGAGAAGAGAAATTGCGATTTTCATTTTCTCTGGATCCTATTTTTTCGACTGATGTATGCATACTGGAAATGAGGGTGATTAAGGTTTATTTCTTCACAGATGAGTGCAAATTAAAAAATGAAGCTTTTCAAAAGAAAGGTTAGAAACTAAAATGATCTGTGCTCAAATTCTGACCTTTTTCAGTCAAGGTTTCCATTATTCTAAATCAGCAGGGAGAGTGCTAATTACTCATTTACAGATGCTAAGGTGGCCCTGGGAGGTAGATAGAAAGACTGAAGACCCTAACTAGAAAACATGTTCCCCACAGTGACTACTTGTTAGCATGTCTTCCCTTTGAAAACCACAAAAGGAAAGTTTTTGACAGTCAGTCAAGTAAAAGTCTATTATCTCATAAGTGGAAACAATAAGCATCTGTATTATTAGAATTTTACTGCTAAAAATTTTTCCATTACATTTCACCAGTGACTACTCTCCAGGAACCTGTGAACTTGTAGCAGAAGTGTATGAACCGAAGCCATCCATCTTAGACATGTTTGCTGAACCTTCACAGAAGCTGATTGTACTGGTGAAGCAGTTGTCTTTATTCCTACCCATGTTCATCTTAGTAGAATCAGCCAACAAGCATTCTAGCACTTGTGTCTTTGGCCTTTTCTAGTTCTTTAAATGGAAAAAGGGTTTGAAAAGGTGAATCAATTCAACAATTTCAACTTGCTTCGTTACACAATCACCACTCTTGGAAATAAAAAGACAAATTGCCTTGGGAAAATCTGCTCTCAGGGACCTCTGTAGGGTGCTGAAGGACAGTTATGTCAGTCTGGAGTCGAAGGTATTGATCCAGGCCATAGTCTTCACAATTACTTGTTATGCTTTAGAGAGCTAGACAATGAATGAATAATAATGATAGAAGAATCAATACCTTTGGGTCATGGTTTTGGGGAAGAGTATTGACTATACCGTGGACTGCTAAGCAAACAGGTCTGATCTGGAGAGGGTAAAACAAGTTTCTCTTTGGAGGCAAGGATTTTCAAACTCCATTACACATTCTTTGGGCATGTTGCCCCTAGGGAACAGACCTTGGAGAAGGGTTACATGTATGGAAGGGTGGAGGGATGGCACAGGAGAGGAAGACCCTGAATGAGATGGATCTACTTAGTGACTAGGATAATGGGGAGAGGTGTATCAGAGACAGTGAGATTGGCTTAGAATATGGCAGCGTTCAGAACTATTATACATAGGATCCCTATGAGTCACAAGAGACTTGACAACACATAACAACAATAACAAACCCAGATCTTTCCATCCTTCAGTCAGACAGGGCCCAGAGATGCTTCTGGAAGAACCATCACTATGACCATCCCAGGATAACCCCAAGTCCAGTTCACACTTATGTTGGTGGGTGATGGTAGAACTGGAAAAATGATGTTCATGAAACGTCACCTGACTGGTGAATTTGAGAAGAATGTAGCTACCTTGTGTGTGGAGGTCCATTCCCTCATGTTCCACACCAATAGAGGATTAATTAAATTCAGTGCCCGGGATAAAGCTGGCCAGGAGAAATTTGGGAGCTTTAAGGATGACTACTATATCCAAGCCAGTTTATTATTAAAATGTTCGATTTAACATCAAGATTTACTTACTAGAACTTTCCTAACTCACATAAGTATCTGGTTCAAGTATGTGAAAATATTTCCATTTTGTTGTCTAGCAATAAAGTGGACATTAAGGACAGGAAACTTAAGGCAAAATCCATCATTTTCCACAAAAGGAAATCTTCAGTACCATGATATTTCTGCCAGAAGTAACTAAACTTTGAAAACTCTTTCCTTTGGCTTGTTAGAAAACTAACTGGAGACTCTAATTTAGAGTTTGCTGCCATGCCTGCTCTTGCCCCACAAGAAGTTATATGGAACCAGCTTTGAGAGCACAATATGATCATAATTTAAAGGTTGCACAGACAACTGCTCTCCTAGACGAGGATGATGATCTGTAAAAGAATGAAGTTGGAGTTGGAGCCCAGAGTCAGAAGTTTAGTCCTATAGGCAACTGTCCTGTAATATCAGTGGTGCCACGAGTTTGCCACTTTATTATCTAGCTGGGCAGAATGTGTGCTAATCTTTGGGATGCTGAAGGAGAAGAATGGTCTTAGGAGTGAGTGAGAGAGTTTAAAGAAAAAAATCCAACAAACACTTTATTTTTTTGGACCTACATATTTAGCTGTTTGGGAAGGCAGTTGTTTCCTTCTTGAGTTTCAGATACAAGACTGTTAGGGACAAGTCACAAACCAAAACCAAAACAAACAAACCAAAACCACTAAGAAACCGACACAAAAACTAGTTTTATGTTATTAATGGCAACAAATTGGAAAGAGATCAGATAAGTATGCATATTGGTGGTGGTACCAAAGGAGCATCCTGGACCAAGTGATTAAGGATGACATTCATTGACCATAAGAAGATAAAGATGATTGTTCTAGATGAGGCAGGCATGGTGCTCTCTCTAAGGCCACCAAGAGCTGGACACCAACTTCAGAGAGTATGTCTCAGGAAGTGCTAAATAACACTTTCTCTGTCACCTTGGAAGACATTATGGGGAATTTTGTCCAGAAAGTGTTTTTTTTACAAAAAAAAATATTATTCCATTTAAGGAAGAGGGAGAAGGCATTGCACATTAAAAAGCTGTACCATGTCCTTGCAGTACCAGAGTTGAATCCTAGGCTTTGTATAACTTTTATAGGGTCAATATGATTCTTAAACCACTATTACTACTACACACACACAAACTAACTAATTGGCTTGCAATAAACCTCTCAAAAGAAGGTCATCATGAGACTCTGCTGAATAGGGAAACAATGGAGAAACTGAGAAATGTTGGAACTAAATGAAAAAGGGAAAAACAAGTCTTTGGTGATCATCACCATGGATATCTGGAACTAATATTGATATTTATCTAGTGTTGTAAATTTTAAACTTCTTATAGCATCTAGATAATGAGATCTACTTTCAGGTTAACCAGCTTTTTATGGCATGCCCATCAGCCTATGGGCATGGATAATAACAAGTATAGCCTCAACATATTGGGAAAAATCCAGGATCATTTAAATAAGATAGAAAGACTGGATAGGAATGATTTGGATAAAACTGAGAAAACAACCAACTGAGGAACTCATGCAGAAAGCAAGACTCACCTTGGTTTTCTCAGTGCACAGAATAATAGTTCTGAAACAAAGGTTTTAGTCTAAAAGTTACACTTAAATTTATTTGGCATCATAGCAACAAGCAAGTGTCCATTTACAGATTGATGGTGCCTGTGCTTAGGGTACATTTACCAGAATCTAATTATTTCCTGTCTGGGAGGTGAGAATTCTATCAATGAAGCACTAACTGAGGTCTTAGCATTGTATTAATGAACTATGATAGGAGTTCATTGAAAGATATCCTCTAGGTCACATCTAGTCATTGCTTGTGTTGTGTAAATAATATTTTACTGGAGCACAGCTACAACAATTTAGTTACATACTCTCTGTAGTAGCTTTTGTACCACAATGGTAGAATTGAGTAGATGCAACAGAGCCTGTGTTATACAAAAAGCCTGAAACACTTATTATATTGCTCTTTACTGAAATAGAGTGTGCTGACTACTGGACTATGGTAATAGAAATAATAATTGTTGGTCCCTCAAACAAAGTGTTCACTGTGGCGTAAAGTCACTGATCATTAGAATTATTAAAAATTGGGCAGATAACAATTTTCTCTGACACTTCGATTGGTCTGCTTTGCTTTTAAAATGCTTAGCGTTACCTCTGTGCTTTTGACTTGACAGGTAATTACAATTGTACCATTTGCAATAAAATCAGAATTACTCCGTGAAAGACAGATCTGTTGTTGTTAGATGCTGTCAAGTGGGCTCCAACTTAGAGTGGCCCTGTGTACAAAAGATCTAAACCTTGCTTGATTCTGGACCGTCACCACCATCTCCACTGTGCTCAAGCTTCTTGCTGTGAACCCTAAGTCAATCCATATTGTTGAATGTCTTCCTCACATTCTCTGAAATTCCATCTTTAAGAGTATGGAAAAGTCCTTATTCTGGGGTCTAGAAGTCTTTGATATTCTTCAGTAGCTTCTTTGAGTTGTATTGTTTTCTGAAAGCAAGATGCATCATCTATTTATCATAGGTTGTTGATGACTTTTCATCCAATCTTCACCTTCTTCTCCATATAGTGCAGCTTCTTGGATTATTTGCTCAGCATAAAGATTAAAAAGATATACAATTTGTTCATTGTTAATCTACTCTGTTGTTCATGTTCAACTCATGCTGTACTTTCTTTTTTTTATTTTATTAAATTTTATTAGTTTTAATGAACATTTACAGGGATTTTTGGGTTTTCATTCCTTCATTACTGCACCATCCTCTCTACCCTCCTCCCCAGTTTCTTCTTCTTCCCCACCATCCGAATGTGTGTTTTAATTGTCCAATTGCCACAGTGCTTGTCAAAGTCAGTTCTGATTAATCTCCTTTGTCAGTGTGTCCTTTGCCATTCCCTATCGCCTCCCTGAGAGAGACTTCACCCTGAGTCATAAGGAAAAGGGGATGGTGTATTCTCTTAGCTACTTCCTGCTGAAAAGGGACGCTGTACGTTTCAGGGTGAAGATCTTCTCTCACTACTCTAAAGGGCCCCTTTGGCAGTAGGAAACACATAGACTATTATGGAGATTGATTTTGGAATTTAGGTGCACTGTTATTAATTGTGCTTAGCCGTACATGTTCATATCCCTGAAGATGTATCATGGGGGGGTTGCAACCTAGAAGACACAAATTTAACTAACAAGTTATAAGTACACGAGTCAAAAATTATGGAAAAGTAAAAGAAAAGATTCTTTCATTGTTTTACAAACCCTCCCCCAGGTCCCCTCCGCTGTACTTTCAAAATCTGAAACCATGCTTATCAATAAATTCATATATGTACTTTGGATATGCCAGGCTATGCATGAAAGACTACAATTCATATATATGCTTTTCTTTATTTTAAAGCATTCTGCCTTTCAATGTTCTGTTCAAATTACTGATTCTTGGATCATGCATAGTAATCAGGTCTAAATATATTCATAACATAATCCAAAAATCCTACTAATATGTTGCACAACTTAGCTAAAAAAATAGTGTGTGATTAGTCAAGAATTTTGAGATAGGAATGTTGCTCTTTACTATCCAGGTAGGTAAATTACATTTAGAAGTGTTGTTTTTAAAAAAAAAATTATAGAAATACTTCAGAGTAAGAAAAAGAGTTTTGATAACAAGCAATTTCACAGACAGAAGAAATTCAGAAATAGCTTTACAGTTAGAAGAAAAGTCTATGAGTTAAAGAATATAAACAGCTTTGTAACTCAGGAAAAGGCATAGTAATGGATTTTCCCTTTGATCCTACAAAAATGGGTACAACCCTGCCAACACCTTAATTTTAGTTGTGATGAATATATATTGTTCAGAACCTTCTAAACTGTATGATAGTAAATTTGTGATGTTTCAAACCACTGAGTTTATGATAAATTGGTAGACCAATGGTGAGATATGAATTTACACTCCTCAGCGTCAAATTATACCAAAATAAAATATATTTCTATTTACTTAATTTCATGCATAGCCTGGCATATCCAAAGTCCATATATGAATTTAGTGATACGCATGGTTTTAGATTTTGAAAGTACAGCATGAGTTGAACATGAACTACAGAGTAGTTTAGCAATGAACAAAGCAATGTCCTACCATTATAGAGTAATGTAATTTTTAAGACAGGAGGTAGAAAATAGCATCATAAAATTAGTACAAATTAAGTATTTTTATGAATAGTATTTTTCTTTTATCATTTGTCTTCCCTTATATAGACTATAAATAAATGAAAAGTACAGATACTGCATGGAAATATATCCATATTAAAATATCTCTTAATATGGAAAGAAGAGTATTGTCTAAAATTAAACCCACTGCCATTGATTGAGTTGATTCTGATTAATGGTGACACTCCAGTGGGTCTTCAAAACGATAAATCTTGATAGGAGCCGACTGACTCATCTTTCTTTTGCGTAGTGAGTGGTGGGTTTGAACCTGAACATTTTATTAGCAGTTTATTTTGGCACTAGAAATCCTTACTCAAAAGTGAACTAATTGGTTTATACAAAGCAAAGGAAAACTTCGAGGAGGGGGCACAGAATTAGCCTGTAATGAAGAGAGCAAGAACGGCAAAGTGGGGGGAAAGGTTGAAAAGCTATAATTAAGTCAGCATTGTAGGCTTTGCAATAGGATTAACATAAACAGCACCAATTTAAAAAGCAAGATTATCTGATTTACCCTACTGTAGAACTAATTTCAGGGCAACAGTCAAGATTGAATAGAAGCATAAGAGCTATCACCTTGAAAAAGAAAGGGTGGATAGATAATGAACACTGTGTTGGGATAAATGAGGGAGAGAACTGTTTAAAAGGAACATATGATTAGACTCTATCGTAAGACAACAGTCCAGAATAAGAGGTGCATTGCAAAGACGGATAGGAAGATGGGCGGGGGGAAGGGAACGCCATGTAACAATGAATGAATGGATGAAAATCCAACTCTTCTGTAAACCTTTGCTAAGATCACAGTTAAAATATTTTTTTGAAGACATTGTGTTTGGGAAGACTGAAGGCCAGAGAAAAAGAAGGCCTTCAACAAGACAGATTTACATATTGACATGTCAGAGATTGTGAAGGTGACACAAAGTACGGCAAAGTTTTGATTGGTTGTTAGTAGGGTTGCCATAAGTCACAGTCTACTCAACAGTACAATTTCACAACTACAACTTATTGCCTAGAAAAAAAGTGAAAAGTAGTTGTTCTTCCACATTAAAGTGGATAAAACAAGTTGTTGAGACATGGGAAAGCAGCTTTAAAATGCCAACTCTGTCCATAATCATATAAATATATAACTGTTCCATAATTATTGGTTTGAAAGCATATTACATCTCAGACCCTAAATCTATATGTATAGATTTATAGGTATAAATCTATGTATATTGACATCTATAGAGGAAACTCTGATGGTCTAATCACTAAAAAATTCTGTGCCAAACCAAAGGCAAGCAATTTGAAGCTATCAGCAGTTCAATGACAGAAAAATGGGCAATCTAAGACTATGTGATTCACAGCCTCTGAAAATTCACTAGAGGGTCAGCTATGAATTAGTTGCAACTTGATATGACATATCAACATATGTGCAAAATCTTAACTACCAGAGCATTAGCAAGGAACAGAAAACAAAGAAACGTATGAGCTGAGCTTACATTGGTTCTGAGTACAAAGTTTAACTCAAGACTTCTTTTTGTGTACAACTAAGTTAGTTTTGATTGCTTGAGATATGAAAGAACACAGTAAAATTGCCTTAACAGATGACCTAGGCCATAAACTTTATGGAGTTCAAAACATTGACATTTCAGTTAGCAGTCAAATCACTTAAAAAGGATTAAGAGACATTTGATTTTATCATATTAAAAGTGCATGTTAAATTTTGAGAAGAAAACTCAGGGTTGTTTCTTTTTTAAAATATGCTTAATTGAAGTTTTTCTCTGCATATATACTATTTACAGAATTCTATCTAACAGAGTTGGAGAAGTCCTTTAGATTTTGCAGTAACAAATTTTTGTAATTTTTAAATCTATGTCCATTTATCTTAACTCCTTTATCTATTGTCTGCATGACTGATAATAATAAAGAAAAATTTGGATCAATGTATTTATTAATTCATTGACATATGATTGCCATTGAAGGAAAATTGGATGCAGAAAGAAGATTTGAAAAAGCAAAGCAAGCACATCTGTTATCACAGTAAAAGACTTGTTAAATTGCTTGCTGCTTCATTATGGCTGGCAAATTATGTAAAGCAAGAGCACCACTAACATTCCATGTATAATTTTAATGCTAAACTATGCATTTATCGGTCATTAAAACAGTTGCTTGAAGTTTAGAAAGTCTAATTATTAAAAAAAACCAATTCTAGAAGTCAAAGGAAGGATTTCAGACAGTTTTTAAAAAATATATATTAATAAGCTCTAAATATTTTTTTCCTACATGCAACAATGTTTTATTCAAGGACAAAACTGACTTGTTTGTATATTGGATACAATTTTAATTTAACAGTAATAATTTACTTGCAAGTAATATGTTAGATAAATATATCCATTTATATTTATTTGAATAAGAATATCTTGTATTCATACTCTTGAAATATATGAAAATTATTGAAAATCTCAGTAATCATGAGAGTCCGTGGTTCTCAATTATAGCCAAGTTTGCTTTGGCAGTATCTCAAGATATTTGTTGCTATTAACCCTGCAAAGGATGAAGTTTATTATTGACTTTTAGTGAGTAAAGTCAAATATACTTTTAAATATCCTATAATCAAAACTGCAGCATTTACCAAAAAAATTGACTCAAATATCAATAACGCCAGTATTGAAAAACTTTGCTCTAAGTTCTGTAAAAAACAGAAAACTGAGCCCACTAGTGTAGAATTTAGTCCAACTCATGTTAGCCATCCCTAGATTTCTAAAGCCATATATCCTTACAGGAGACCTCAATTTTCTACTTTAAGAGTGGCTAGTGGGTTTGAAATGCTGACCTTCTAATTAGCAGTCAAACACATTATACACTGTCACCTGAGTTTCATCTATTGAAGTTATTTATAGTACACTTGTAAATAACTTCAAGTTGATAAATGGTACATAATTTAATCCAATATTTTTATGAAAAATTTCTAGTGAGACATAATTTTCTATGATTATGCCATATTTTTGTACTGCCCAGAATTTTTTTAGTAAAAGACAATTTTTGACAGCATACAACTTTGAAAGTTAAAGATATTGTTTGAATCAATTGATGTAATTTTTCCTTGATCATAAAAGCAGAATATCTTTCTAGCTAGAGATAGAGCAAAATAGTAAAGGTCAAGCCTCTCCTTCTCCAAGGAAATATTTGCTTATGCGCTTACATTTCAGATTAATAAGCCTAGAGATAGATGCCTTCCCACTCTTGCCAGAGGAGAAGCACTTACTGTTTTGGTTGATATGAGTAATTTCATTCTCTCTCTCAATGAAGCCAACGGTGCTTGATAGGTGAAATTAAACAGAGGAGACGAAAACAGTCATAAGATTTTACTCAAAGGTATTTTTGCCTTAAAATATAGTGCAGGTTTTAAAAGTGGAATTTTATTATTTTTCTTCTTGTTTTTATGTGCCATCGAGTTGCCTGTGACTCATGGTGACCCTATGCACAATAGCTCTCAACCCTGCCCTATGCTGAGCCAGTCTCATTGACTTCAACACACCTATTCCCATTGCCCCAGGTATCATGCCAAGCCATCTCATTTGAGGTTTCCATTCTGTGATATCCCTCCAATTTTCCAAGCATGCTATCCTCTCCAAGGACTGTTCCCTCCTGGGAACATGTCCAAAGTATGTAACAGGTAGCTTCAAAATCCTTGCCTCCAGAAAGCAACTTGATTTCACCTTCTCCAGGATAGATCTTCTTGTTCTTTAACAAGGCCATGGTATTTTCAACCATGGTAAATCATCCAAAGATAGCGCCACCATATGAAAAGGAGTTTTCATCACTCACTTGCCTTTGTATATATCTTTAAAATGCCTCAGAACACTGCTATATTAAGAGTTTAATATAAAAGAAAATGCCTATGATTTAGAAAAACATACTACAAATTCTAAATGACATGACACACTGGAAGAATTGAAAGCATATAGCAAATATTGGACATTTTAATATTTTTTTTCCTGAGAAGTATAAAATGTAATTGGAAATGTTGTTGTTGTTAAGTTGTTAAGTGCCATCAAGTCGCAGGCGACTCAGCAACCCTAGGAAGGAGAGTCCTCAACGCTTGGGTGCCTTTAATCCTCTCTCCAGGTTCATAGGGTTTCTGGAGACAAGTTATTACGGAAGTGGATGCCACTCCTCCTTCCGAGCTTGTTTTAATAGGGGAGCTCCACCCCACTCTGTCAGCATTAGGTAACCAGCTATTAACACATTTGACACATCAGGGTCACAGTGTTCAGCCTCACAGCAACCACAAGTGACCACTGTAGTCTGATCTCTCTCTATGTTGATGTTATTGCTGTTAAGTGCCGTCAGTCGCAGGCGACTCCTAGGGACCCTCTGAAGGAGAGTCCTCAATGCTTGGGTGTCTCTCATCCTCTCTCCAGGTTCATAGGGTTAATTAGAAATGTAGACATGATAAATGTGCTTTCCTTAATCCTATATGTTGTATTTTAGGGGCAGTCAAACAAATCTCACCCCTAGCTACCGTGTACAACAGATCAAAACCTTTTGATATATTCAACATACTCTGCCAGTGCCACAAATTGGAAGGCAAAAATTTTCTTCAGTGTCTTTATTCCTCAAGCATATTAAATAATTAAAAACTCACGGCCAGAGTCATATATACTTTAGTACGTAAAATCTTTTCTATTTAACAATTTATCTTTAATATTTTATTTTCTGTCCTTGATAGCAAATTTTCTTTGGACAGTATGTCTTTTGAAAGCTTTATTACTACGTCCATAGGTTTTGATAGTGGATCCAAGTTAAATGAAATCATTTAACCTTTCTTCCACTTATTAGGATGTTTCCGATTGTTTTAGTTTTGTGGATTTTTGTTTTCTTGATGTTAATACGCAATCCACACTGAAGGCTATAATCTTTGATCTTTTTCAAGGAGTAGACAAATCCATTTTACTTTGAACAAGCAAGATGATATCAACTCAATAATTCAGGTTATTGACGAGGTCTTCCTCCAATTATATGAAAATATAATAAATACAGAGTTTTTAATTGAAGGAGGGAGCCGAGGGGTGAAGATAGACGTGGGTATTTCATAAGATCACACAATTTGGGCGCCATGGCTTCGGGAGCAGTGGCAGGTCGTGCTGGGCTTGAATCGCGGTGGGCTTTAGTTGCTCTAACCCCTCCCCCAGAAAGCAATCACAGTCACTGAGTCCCATTCCGCAGTAACCATGTGCAACCTAAAGGCGGTGATCAAAAATGCGGACATGTCAGAGGAGATGCAACAGGACTCGGTGGAGTGCGTGACCCAGGCGCTGGAGAATGCAACATAGAAAAGGACATCGCGGCCCACATCAAGAAGGAGTTTGACAAAGGACACACTAACAAAGGATATTAATCAGAACCGGCTTTGACAAGCACTGTGGCAATTGGACAATTAAAACAGACATGGGCGGGGGGGAGAGAAGAACGAACTGGGGAGGAGGGTAGAGAAAACAGTGCAACAATGAAGGAATGAAAACCCAAAATCCCTGTAAATGTTCATTAAAACTAATAAAATTTAATAAAAAATAAAAAAAAAAAAAAAGAAGGAGTTTGACAAGAAGTACAACCCCACCTGGCACTACATCGTGGGGAGAAACTTCGGTAGTTCTGTGACACATGAAACTAAGTACTTCATCTACTGCTACCTGAGCCAAGTTGCCATTCTTCTGTTCAAATCATGGACTGTGTCCACACACCCAGTGATCCATCCAAAAACAAGAACTGCAGCCTAAATTCCAAATACCAGAGACTGAAATCTTCGACCTTGCTAAGAGAACGCCTCCATCTTTGAACCTTTGTTGTGTTTTGTACAGGACCTTCCTCTGTACCAGTTTGTCGTGGTTATAAAGCAATTAGCAAATAAAAAAGAAAAAAATCACACACTTTGGTGCCTGGAGGGAGAAGAGGGTAAAGAAATTGAAAAAAGTTGGGATCTGGAAAGATAGGGTAATGATTGGAATAGTTCGAGGATTAATTGTATAAAACATCA
Source organism: Elephantulus edwardii (assembly GCF_000299155.1). Lineage (NCBI taxonomy): Eukaryota > Metazoa > Chordata > Mammalia > Macroscelidea > Macroscelididae > Elephantulus > Elephantulus edwardii. The sequence continues at coordinate 3,285,375 of NW_006399955.1, forward strand.
TGAACGGGTATGATTTTATGAAACAATGTGAATGAAGGATAGTGTGAAATACAATGTAATTTTGTAAGCAAACCAATATAAAATATTTTTATAAAATATTGTTTTAATCTATATAACTTATTTATAACAAAATGAAAAGAAATGCTGACTTTAATTTTTACTTTTCTAGAGGTAAGGAAATACACTGTCAACTCAAAGGTACTTGGTTCGAATTCACCAGCTGCTACACTGGAGAAAGATGAGTAATCTCTTTCTTTGTGATTTACTGCCTCTGAAAACTTATTATTGTTAATAACTCTAGAGAAATGAAAATTAATCTCCTCTACTGTCTAACTTGGGTAACACTATAGAAATAGTTGCTTTTAAGAATTAGTGTATAAACATTCCAATTTTATTTCTCCCTATGTTTAGAATTCTGAGCAATGTATCTTAAAATATTCCCAGTGGTACTATAGGATTAATGTTCAGTCATTTAAAATTATATCTGACTTAATAATGGACATTTTATAATAATAGACTGCTTCTGCTCGCTTCCTCAGTTCTCCACACTACAGCTGGTAATCTATGCACCTGTCAAATTACTTACACTTATATCTTTGTGTTAAGGTTGAATAATTCAACAACCAAATGTCCAAAAGGACAGTTCTGTTGATGGCTATATAACCTCTAGAATACTACATTTTCACAATCACTAAGAATTTCAAATTGTGCGCTGTGTAATATGGTGTAATATGAGAATCTATATAATAACTTACAGCTAGGTATAATGAATATATTTAATACCTCTGCAGTTTAAGACACAGACTGGCAATAGTATTTACATGACTTTAGAGTTGCTTGGCTGACTTTCATTATGTATCATTAATGCCTTAAAAATAAAATACAGTATTTTAAACCATGAGCTGAATGCTACAAGATCTTTAAGAAAGAATTCAATATGATTCTCATCTTCTCCCAGGGAACAATTTGATTTCAAAAACTAGTTTAAGACTCTGAGTATGAGAGGAATAGAATAGAAGGTTTAATTCAACTCAGAGGCAAGTCCCTTTAGCAGAATGTGCCTAGGAATTACTTGTGAAGAAACTAGATGAAAGGAAGATTTATATCTTTTCTTTCATGTGTCATTGAATTTCACAAATTGTTAAATATGTCTGGTGCCAATTCTAATTCACAAGTGAATTTGCTGCTTGTAGCATGCAAAAAAAAAGTGTAATGCCTTAAATATGAAGAGGTAGAAATAACAGAGATGACTTGATAGCAAATTGAAAGGATCAAAAATCTAGATAAGATGTGCAAGCTAGTATATTACATAAGTTCAGATAGCTATGTTTCCACAAAAGGGCCAGAGATATTTTTGCAAGTATAGGGGTGAGTTACAGGCACATAGGCATTGATAATGATAAGCATGGTGGTTTTAGAAAATATTTGTTGTTTGAAAATTATTGGGGTTAGCCCATCAAAAAATGAATGGACATAAAAAAATTATGGTTCATTCACATAATGGAATATTCCATAACACAAAAAAACAATGAACTTGTAAAATGTTACATAACATGGGTAAGCCTGGAAGACATTATACTGAGAGAACTCTCTCTGTCACAAAGGGACAGTTTGCCCATTGTTGCAGACACTTTGTCAGTCTATCTCATTGAGAGTCTCCCTCTTTCCCACTAATCCTTGACTTTATCAAGTATGTTGTTGTATCCCCGGGACTGATCCCTCCTGATACCATGCTCAAAGTACATGAGATCAAATCTTACTATCTTTGCTTCTAGAGCAAAACAGATTTCTTTCTTGTATCAATCTGTGATGATCAATATTGTTCAATAACACCATAATTGAAAAGTTTCTGTTCTTTATTCTTTCATATTCATTGCCAAACTTGCATACCTTATATGCATATGTTGTTGTTTTTGTTATGTGCCATCAGGTTGAAACTGACTGGTGGCAGACCCTTCAGCAAGTTTTCAGAGGTAGTAAATTGTATTGGAATTTGCCTTTTAAACAGAATTACCAATCCTTTTTCTGCAGAGCAGGGGGGGGATTTAAATTGTGTGCTTTTGGAATTGCAGTACAGCTTCATATCACTATGCTACAATCTAAGGTATGGTATTTCTATACTATTACGGACCATAGTAATGCATCTTCAGCCATAGTTATGCACCTTAGTCCTTAAAGTGACATCTCAGAGGACAAAGTTCCATGGTTTCTCTGGGTTTTCTTATCAATCCGTAATCTTTGTGGATGCAAGTTGACACATCTTTCTTCCTCGAACCACCAACCTTCTGATTAGCAGTTCAGTGTTTAATCAATGCACCACCAGAGTTCAAAGATACCCTGCAATGCGTGATAGAGGAGAAAGATTATGGATTATCAACTATGACTTCTGGACTTATTGTATCAGGGGAGTCTGTGAGTTGTCCATTAATTCTTCTGTTCTGTCTCCTTCAAATGATAACTTGTTATTAGAGGGATTTTAATATGAGACACAAATGAATTATATGATGAAAAGGTAGACTGTAGGAGATCTTCATCACTCACATTCTAATCATTAATATATTTTTATTTTCTTCAGCATAATTAAAACTGTAAATATCCATGTTTCTGTGTCTGAAAGCCTTGGCTATGTGTGAAATGACATTCTAAAAGGTCAAGGCAGGCCAAAGAAACTCTGGTGACATATTTCATAATGTGCTGTTCTACTAACAAAAAAGTCAAGTGTATCCAGTGCTTGAAATTCATCAGCTGATTCTAGGAATAAATAAGGGCAGTCTATTTTCATTAAGGTATATAGCCTTGGAAACCCAAAGTAGGACCATTATGAATCATTCAATGGCAGTGAGTATGAGTGAGTTTAAATTTTATTTTGAAGGCAGACTTTAGTAGTCTAGATAATAAGTAGTTTTGATATTGGTCCTCAACTAGTGAAAAAGATGAAAGCTTAGTTCCCCTACTCTTTCCTTATTATATTCCTAGAGTTTCTTTGTGGTTTACATTCTACTTATCCACAGTGGAGTCTGGCTAAATAGATTTTTGTGGGTTTTGTTGTTGTTTTTGTTGTTATTTGGTTGCTTTTGGTTTTAGCAAATGGTTTCTTCCCTTCTTATTTCAAATGCATAATCTTCTGTAATTGTTTCCTATATTTCACAAACAGAATGTTCCCATCAGAATCCTTATCTCAAGCTACATTTCCCAGATAACTCAAATTAAGCTACCTAGTAGCAATTCAGAAAAATTCCTTTTACTGATGTGACACCCCAAGACTTTTTCACAGTACTGCAAACCACTAAAGAGGAAAAATATGTTCTGGTCTATAAAATGAGGTTTTAATGATTTAAGAAGCAAAGTGAAATAAAGTGAATGAAATTTCTGTGCAATTATTATAAGACATTATAAATTACTACTGTCTGTTTTATTAGTATAAGAATTCAATAGAAAAATCTCTGATTGGAGGATAAATTGGTAATTGCTATAGTTAAAATTTGACTAGGTTCTCTGACCTATAATTTTCTATGAGCTCTTCTTGTATATATTCATTAAGAGATTATTCTGAATTGCAAAGTAATAAGTTCTCCACAGGTATTTGCTCAAATACTTGCAAACATTAAGTATGTGCTTAAAAGAGTAAATATATGGATTTTATAATTTTATCTTTTTTCTTAAAACTTCAGTGATTAATTACAAACTATTTTGGTCAAAATTCTTTAAACTATGTAAACATCATAACTTCTAAAGGTGATAAAAATGGGTTTATTAGTCTAATAGAAACTAGTGAATCTCCGGAGAGTAGTCTGCAGATGCCCATTAAGCCTGAATCTGAATTTTCGCCTTTGGCACAACTCATAGTCCAAATATAAACAGATCTTTATGGGGAACCATAACAACAGAGAGATATTCAGTCCTTAGAACAATCAAGCAGAAAGAATCACAAGGCACCATTTTCATTAGGATAAAATTTAGAAGGTTGAAAGAAAAGATTGAAGAACAAATGGAATGAAGAAACTCAGAGATAGTAGAATTATTAATAATAAAATTTAGGGTTTGTATTCAGTACCATCCAAGTAAGATGAAGTTTCAATCTTTTCTCCATCTATCATAATGTTACCTACTGATCCAGCAATGAGATTTTTGTTTTCTAGAAGTTGAGATGTAATCCATATTACAAGCTTTATTCTCTGATGTTCTACTAGTAGTCAAGTTCTCCTCATTTTTAGCAAGCAAAGTTTTGTCATATGCTTAATGAAATTTGTTGAAGAGTCTTCCTCCAATTCTAATGCTATGTTATTGTTCATAGAATCCAGCTTCCTGAATAATTGGCTCAGCATACAGATTGATGAGGTATGTAGAAAGAACGCAACCCTAATTCATGCCTTTCTTAATTTTAAACCATGTAGTAAGTATTCCCTTGTTCTGTTCACACATCAGCTTCTTGGTCTAGGTGTAGGTTTCACATGAGGACAAGTAAGTGTTCGGAGATTCTCATTCTTCTCATGTTCGCCATAATTTGTTATGAACCACATAATCAAATGCCTCTGCATAGTTAATAAATTATAAATGCACATTCTTCTGACATTCTTTGCTTTCAGCCAGGATTCATCTTACATTAACAATGATACCCCTGATGGCACAGACTCTTACAAATCCTCTTTGAACTCTCTGTCTGTATACTGCTATAGCTTCAGTCTTTTTTCTATCTATAGTGATACTGCTTGGTGTTTAGGACATTTGTTTTTTTGATGTTGAGATGCAATCCACACTGAAGACTGTAGCTCTTGTTCTTTTGCATCAACATTCCATATTTTCCTAGTTTTTACCACGTAACATTGCTTCATCTGCATAATACAGATTGTCGATCAGTGTTCCTTCAATCCTGATGTCACACTCATTTTTATAGAGTCCATTTTCTTGAATGATTGGCTCAGAATAGAAATCAAATCGTTCTGGAGAAAGGACACTCTCTGGCTCACACTCTTCATGACTTTAAGTCATGCAGTGATTGCGTGCTCCATTTGAACAACAACTTCTTGATCTAGGTATAGATGGCTCATGAAGATAACTATGTCTTCTGAGATTCTCATTCTTCTCAATCTTAGTAATAATTTCTTATTATCCACAGAGTCGAATATCTTTGCACAGTCAATAAAACATAATAGTCACAGACTGAAAAGTTTGCAATGGAGCTCCTAGATTATGACATAATAAGAATGATTGACCATCTACTTATAAAACAATAGATCTAAAAAAAACCCTATGAACAACAAAAGAATGTGAGTAGTTATATTTCTAGATATAAAGCTCAACTAGAAGTCACTTAAAAATAAGGAGAAACAACTGCAAACAATTATGTCAAATTGGAACTTGGAATGTATGAATTATGAATGTAGGAAAACTGGAAGTTGTAAAAACTGAACTGAAATGGCTTGCAAGACTTTAAATCCCTCATGTGGTCTTTTCTGGGTTTACTTAAGAGACAACAAAATGTTGAGGAAGAAAAAAACACACCAGTAAATTGGTAAGAAGAAATCCAACACCTTAAAGAATTATGTGGTCACTCTTCTTTCACTTACTTTATACCAACCTTGACGTATCTAAGGGTGAAAAGTAATCTTTTACTTCTTAAACTAGTTTTTTAACTTAATATTTCTGATAATTAATTACATCAAATAAATTCTATGTATTGATATGAAAGTGAAGATTACAGCATACATTGTAAGAAAACATATATCAATACACAACAATATGCGTATGTTCGGGGCGTCATACTTTCTGTGAACATATTTAGATAAATTATTATTCAATTATTATCTGATATTGCTGTGCATCATAGAGTTAGAACCGACTCACAGTTGACCCTCTAGCAGGTTTTCAGAGGTCATTAATAGCATGGTAGAAGATTTCCCATCTTTCTCCTGCTGGTGGATTCAACCACATGTCTTCGGGATTGCAGCACAGCTTCTTGCCACTAGGCCACCAGAGCTCCGCAATTATTATCTAAACTATCTAATATTTAACTAATGAAAACAGTGATGTAAAGTAGAAATTGTTTTCATATACTTTGTAAATGTATATGTTGTAGAAATGATCTGCCTAGAATCAATATTATTTCTTAACTTTAAAGAATTTTATGTTCTGGAAAAACAAGAAAATTGTTTGGGTAAAAGAATTTGCATTCTTATTTTAACATTAATCATTATTCCATAGGACAGCATGCACTATAGGGAGCTCTGGTGCATAATGAGTAGATGGTGTGTTGCTAATCCAAATGATACACCTTTCTGGAGGTTCAAATCTACCAGCAACTCCACAGGTAAAAGATAGCCTTTTCAAATGCAAATTAAAACATCCTTGAGACCCAGTAAAGGGTCTCAATAAGAAAGCTTTCTTATAAAAACCATATCAGTACTAACTTAACTATTTACCAATTTCTTTCATTTGTCTAAAGGTTAATTACATTGAATCTGATCCATTCTTATTTTAGACTGCAGCAAAACAAGATCCAAACTGCAATTTGCCTTGATAAGAGAACTTTTTCCAAAGGCATAGTAAATTTCATGCTAATGTAACTTAGAATTTCAAGGGCATACTTGATATAACAGTGTGTTGTCATAAATAATTCTGACATTTATTCACTGTACTTTTTTTAAAGCAAGTTAATATTTCAAAAATAAATTAATGGTAACATGATTTCTCAGTTCAATTATAAAATATGTTAATATGTCAGACATTCTTAATGCATCAGGATTGGCTAGGGATTGCTGTGCCCTAAGTAAAAAGAATTTCAAAAAAGCAGTATTCCATTGTGAGTAATTTCACCATATGGCCATTTAGCTTTGATTTAATTCAGTGATGGGGTATTAGGAATTTTATGGTGTACCTGATGAAATACACTACTACTTAAAAGGGCATTTTACAGAAAAGGAGATCTATACAGTATGATGGAACTTCATTTATTATATTTCTTTTGAAATTTTACCCTGCTCTTTTCAAACTCTCCACGGAAACATAGATTTCTGGTATATTACCAATGCCTTATCTAATCCATTCCAAATCGAAGACTAGTGACATCATTAATGTACAGAAATTACATTTTGGGTGAACTTTGATAAATCAGAAATTATTAAGGAAATTTTTCACAATTTAACTTTAATTATGCCATGATACCAGAGAGAGTTGTAGATGTAAGAAACTATCCTGCACTGATAAAAGAAACATTAATATTCTTCTAGTAGAGAATGGATTTGGAAAACTCTAGAGCAACATTTTTAGTATATATGTGTATGTAGGTACAAATATACATATGCTGTTGTTATGTTATCTACCATCAAGTAAGAACTGACCCATAGCTGACCCTCTAGCACATTTCCAGAGTGAGTAAGTACATGGGAGGAGATTGCCCATTATACTCTCCAGAGCAGCTGGTGGATTCAAACCATATGCCTTCAGGATTGCAGCAGATTCTTACTATCAGGCCATCAGAGTGCCCTACACACACACACAAATAAATATTCTAAACACACACTCATGTGTCTCTTTGTTTCTTTT
>NW_006399955.1:3299336-3307354 GCF_000299155.1 Elephantulus edwardii
AATCTCTTCGCCATCCATCCTGACGCTGTCAATTGGTCCAGTGGTGAGAATCTTTGTCTTCTTGACATTGAGCCTCAGTCCATACTGAAGGCTGCAGTCCCTGACCCTTCGCAGCAAGTGCATGAGGTCCTCCTCAGTTTCAGCAAGCAGGGTTGTGTCATCTGCATAGGGTTACATTTATTGTTAAGATGACCATTTCTAGATCCATCCTGAAATACAATGTGGTTGGTGATATGATTATATATGTACACAAGAAAGGAAAACCGATTACTAAAACTACTATTCAAATATAAGCAAGCACTAATAACCATAGCAAAAGAGGAGGAAATAGTATATATCTATTCATTTTTGCAGTTGGAAATCTATTGAATATGTGACCAAGATACATTAGTAATAATGGGGGACTGGAAAGTAAAAGTTAGAAATAAAAAAGAAGGATCAGTAGTAGGCAAACATGGACTTGGTTACAGAAATAAAGCTAAAGATAGAATGATAGACTTTTCTACAATCAATGATTTACTCATTGCAAATATTTTTTGTAAGAAACACAAATGGCAACTATACAAATGGACCTCACCTGATTATCTACACAGGAATCAGATTGATTACATGTGTGGAAAGAATCAATGTAGAAGTTCCATATCAGCTGTGATAAGTAGGCCAGGCACTGACTGTGGAACAGATCATCAACCACTCATGTGCAAGAAAAACTAAAGCTAAGGAAAATTAAATCAAGTACATAAGAACCAAAACTTGACCTTGATTCTACCTTACTTGAATTTAAGAACCATCTCAAGACATGTTTGATGCCTTGGAAACTAATTAATCAAGACTAGATGACTTGTGGGAGGATATCAAGAACATTAACCATGAAGAATGCAAAAAGATCATTACAAAGAGAGAGGAGAAAGAAAAACAAAAAACCAAGATGGATAAAGGAAGAGACTTTGGATGTTGCACTAGAATACAAAGATGCCAAGACCTGAAGGGATCAGGAAGTTAAGAACCTGAACAGAAGATTTCAAAGGGAAGCTTGAGAAGACAAAGCAAACTATACAATGAAACATGCAGAGAACTGAAGTCAGAAAATCAAATGGGACTAACTCCATCACCATTTCTTAAGCTGAGAGAACTGAAGAACAAATTCAAGCCTCAAATTGTAACACTTAAAAATGCTATGGACAAAATATTGAATGATCCAAGAAGCATTAAAAGAAAATAGAAGGAATACACAGAGTCACAATACCAAAAAGAATTGGCTGACACAGAAGAATTTCATGATACAATATACGACCAAGAGGCAATAGTAATGAAGGAGGAATTTCAAGCTGATCTGAAGAAATTTACAGATAACAAAACCCCAGGAATTGATGCCATAACAATTCACATGTTTCAACAAACAGTTGTTGCCTTGGATGTGCTCACCAGGTTGTGGCAAGAAATCTGGAGGAAAATTACCTGGCCAACTTACTAGAAGAGATCCATATTTATTCCCATTCAAAAAAAGGTGATCCAACACAGTGTAGAAATTATAAAAAAATATCACTGATATCACACACAAGCAAAATATTGCTAACGATTATAAAAAATGACTGGAACAATACATCAACATAGAAATACTAAAAATACAATCTGGATTTAGAATGGTTGTGGCACTAGGGACAACATAACCACTGTCAGATGGATCTTAGCTGAATGCAGAAGAGTATCAGAGGAGTATCTATCTTAAAAATTAATGCATTGCTGTTCCTATTATAGATGTGACCCGGGCTGGATCTTCCATACTTTGACACATCTTAGACACACTCTATACTGTAAGAAATAGTATTTGTTATAAGACACTTGTCTGAGATGGAATTACCAAATATTTGTTCCAAGTCTGTAGGTTTTCTTTTCACCCTGTTGGAAAAAATTTTTGATGTGCATAGAGATTTAATCTTCAGAAGGTCCATGCATCAATTTTATCCTCTTTATATTGTGCATTACTGGTTGTATTTGGCAGTCTCTTTATACCTTGGGCTAGCACTTCTAAGCTTGATCCCAGTATGTCTCTTAAGAACGTTATGGTTTTAGGCTTTACTCGCAGGTCTCTGATCCACCTTGAGTTGGTTTTTGTATATGATGTGAGACTCAGATCCTGTTTCAGCTTTCTGCAGGTGGTAGTTCAATTTTGCCAGCACCATTTGTTGAAGAGGTTATCATTTCCTCATTTGATAGCTTTGATTTCCTTTTCGAATATCAGTTGACCATAGATAGCTGGGTCTATTTTGGGGTTCTCAATTCTGTTCCATTGGTCTATGTGCCTGTCACTGTACCAGTACCATGCTGTTTTGGTTACCACTGCTGGTTTTGAGGTCAGGGAGTGCTTTACCTCCAACCTCATTTTTCTCTCTCAGAAGTGATTGCAAAAACCATAGCCTGTATCAGGCGCACCTTAGTCTTCGGAGTGACACCATTGCTCTTCAATACCCTGGAGGGTCTAACAGCAGACTTTCCCATGGCAATATGTTTTTTTTATTTCCTGGTGCCAAGAGTGTTGACAGTGGAGCCAAACAGACTAAAGTTGTTAACAATCTCAATCTCTTCACCATCCATCCTGATGCTGCCAATTGGTCCAGTGATGAGAATCTTTGTCTTCTTGACACTGAGCCTCAATCCATACTGAAAGCTGCAGTCCTTGACCCTCTGCAGCAAGCATTTCAGGTCCTCCTCAGTTTCAGCAACCAGGGTTGTGTCATCTGCATAATGCAGATTGTTAATAGATCTTCGACCAATCCTGATACCACACTTCTCCTTATAGGGCCCAGCCTCTCGGATAATCTGTTCTGCATGCAGTTTGAGAAGGTATGGAGATAGGACACATCCCTGGCATACACCTTTCCCAGTTTTGAACCATGCAGTGTTTCTTTGCTCTGTTCTGATAACTGCCTCTTGATCCAAGTGTAGGTTTCTCATTAGCATGATCAAGTGTTCTGGTCTTCTCATTCTTCTCAGAGTCAGCCACAGTTTGTTATGATCCACACTGTCAAATGCCTTTGCATAATCAATGAAACACAGACAGACATTCTTCTGGTATTCCCTGCTTTCAGCTTTTGGTAGAAGTGAAAGGGTATCCTGGTGGAGGGTGGAGCTGGGAAATAAGTGGGTCAACACAATGGGCTAAGGGCAGGGACAACATTGTAACTAATGGTTAACTCCACAATGAGGGATTTATCATTCACTGTTCTATAAATTGTTTGTCTGTCAGATACTCATCTAAATCTGAACATTCCGATTAAGACAGACTAGGAAGAAGGATTGGCCATCCACTTCTGAAATAGCAGGCCTCTGAAAATCCTATGTAAAACACAACACACGTAGACTAACAGAGAGGGAGAACATTATGCTAAGTGAAATAACTCAGTCCCATAAGGACAAATACTGCATAAGACCATTTCCATAGAAGGAGATCCAGTAAAATTTGTATGAGCATCCAAGGTGGAAGAAGGAGTAAAAGAGGGATGAAGATGGTATGGCAAGAAAGGGTGCAAATAGGGTCTCACAGTTTGATGGGTAGAAGGAGGGTGGGTAAAATAAAATGGGAAAGATCCAATGTGAAAAACAATGTGTATGAACTGGGTAAATAAACCAGTATAAAATAAAATTTTATTAAAAAAAAAAGCTAATAGTGTCACCCATGATCGATAGATTTCGGTGGAGCTTCCAGCTTGATATAGAGTAAGAAGTAGGTCTGGATATCAACTTCGAAAATCACAGGCCTCCAAAACCTCTTTGAATAACTGGTAAATGAGCCTCTGAGTTTAGAAAAAAATTAAAAAATGAAGAGACATTGTTATAAAATAATACTTTAATAATTGGAGCATGTAATGTATAAAATTTATCCTAGGAAGATTGGAAGATGTCACAATATAAAGAGAAATCTTATCGACCCACATCCTAGGCATTAGTGAGCTAACATGAACTGGTCTTGATGATTTTCAATCAGACAATCATATGTTCTACTATGCTATGAATGACAAATTGAAATGATGTTGTGTTCACTCTATTCATACAGTTGTAGAGGCTGGGAAAGCTCAGGTCTCAAGATCAATTTCTAGTCTAAAGGGCTCTTGACTCACACTGCTACAAAAGATGATGAACATGGGTGAGGCAACTCAGATCGCAGCATGACTGAATCAGGTTTGAGAGTAGGCTACTGTGTACAGACCCAGGAGCCAAACTAAACGAAGCCAAATGTGGAATATAGGGTAGAAAGGAGTAGATCTTGTCAGAGCATTCCCATATATTAACTGCAGCCATGTCAAGGTGGGATTCTGGAGTCAAATTCTCTAACACTCAAAATTCTTGTTGTGGAGTTGGAAATGATTTACCGTTTACTGTCTATTGAATTTCTGAGGCTATAACTTACAAAGAAAGAGATTGTCTTTCTTTATTCCTTGCAGTTGCTGTTGGATTTGAAACTCTAGTGTCGCATTTGGGGTTAACAGTTTATCTCTCTATAGATTAGGCCACCAGATCTCCCTACAATCTCTCATAAACTGGAAAATCGAGATCAATCATGCTCTAATTCTGCTTCATTGACACAATAGAAAATTTACTCCAAAATAGGACCACAACTACACTGAAGATACATTTTCAATATATTACACAAAAAAATGGACTATAACTAGAAGTGTCATATTAACTTGCTTCATGATAGCTAAATAATATCTATTTAACACTTTTTAAAAAAATCAAATGTGATGTAAAAAAATTCTTTGAAAGATAAAAAATTACCAAAACTCACTTGAGGAGCTAGAGTTAACTTGAATAGCCTTGTGATTAAGAATGAGCCAATGAATGAATTTTATACATTTAATATTTTATGCATGATGAATACCTTTTCTAAGAAATACAAAAGGTGACTTTACACAGAGACTCCACCTGATGGACTGCACAGGGATCTGATTGACTGGCTACATCTGTAGAAAGAATCATTCACTATGAGCACTAGGTTAGGTGCTGACTGTGGCACACGGTTTTAATTACTTATATGCAAGTTCAAATTGAGACTGAAGAATATCAAAACAAATCTGTGAGAACCAAAATGCAACCCTGAGTCTATGCAGCCTGATTTAAAAAATAAACGTTAAGTACAGGTTTGAGGCATTGATCACTGATGATCAAAGACTAGAGGAGCTGTGGGATAAAATAAAGGATATCATACATGAAGAAAGCAGAAAGTCATTATAAAGAGAGGAGGGGGAGCCAAAATGAATATCAGAAGAAACTATGAAAATTGTGTTACCGAATTGAGAAACCAGGGCTAAGGGGTGAAGTTAAAGTAAAAGAGCTGAACATAGGATTTCAAAGGGTAGCTTGAGACCACAATGCAAAGTTTAATAATGAAATGTGGAAAGAGTTGGAGTCACAGAATAAATAAGTAGAACTTGTTCAGTGTATCTCAAACTGAAAGACCAAATTTAAGCATAGAATTACAATACTAAGAGATACCATGAGCAAGATCTTCAATGACTCAGGAAGCATCAACAGAAAAATGGAAAGAATACTCAGAATCACTGTACCAAAAAGAATTTATCCACACTGAAAAAAGTTTTAGGAAGTACCATATGAACAAGAACCAATGGTAAGAGACATTCAAGTTGTGTTGAAGACACTGGTAAAAACCATAAGGCCTCAGGAGTAGATTGGATACTGATTGAGATGTTTCAGCTAACAGTAGCAACCTGTGCTGATCCATCTAGAACAGAAAATTTGGAAGAGAGCTTCCTGGAAAACTGACTGGAAAAGATCCATATTTTTTCCCAGGCCCAAGAAAGATGATTCAACACAATTAAGCAATATCATTGATAATCACATGTGGTACAAAATATTGCTGAAGATAATTAAAAAATGGCTAGTATAGTACACTGACAGGGTACTGTAAGAAGTTCAAGCTGGGTTTAGAAGAAGCCATGGCGACAAGGATTCATTGCTGATGTCAGATGAATCCTGGATGAAAGCATGGAATACAGAAAGAGTGTCTATGACTATGCAAAGGCATTTGACAGTGAGGATTACAAGAAATAATAACTCACATTGAGAAGAATGGAAATTCCTAAATACTTCATTATGCTCATGTGAAATCTATACCTAGATCAAGAAACTGCTGTAGGAACAGAGCAAGAGAACAGTGTTGTTGCTGTGTACTATCAAGTTGGGACCAACTCATAGCTGACTCTCCAGCAGGTTTTCAGAGGTAGATAATCTCACGGGAGGAGATTGCCTGTCCTCCCATATAACAGCTGGTGGATTGGAACCATAAGCGTTCTGAATTGTAGCACATCTTCTTACCACTAGGCCACCAGAGTTCCCTAGCAGAAGGTAACATATGATCAATGCAAAACAAATTATAATCAACAACACAGTGTGATGGTTCTGTTGTTGCTCATCAGATATATGACCACGGGCAAATCACTTTAGCCAGGAATCAGAAGGCAGGACTTGAGTTAGTTTTTGAAAAAAGGGTGATGGTTGCTGTCAGATTCAAGTACATCTCACAGTAACCCTATGAACAACAGATCTGAACCTTATTCTATCTTATGCCATCGTCATAATTTCTGACACACTTAAGCCCACTGCAGCATTCACTGTGTTAATCCATCTGGTTGAAGGTCTTCCTCTCTTTTGCCAACTCTCTACCTTCCTAAGTATGATGTCCTTTTCAGAAGAATAGCTTCTCCTAGCAACATTCAAAAAAATATATTAGATGAAGCTTTGTCATCTTTGCCTCCAAAAAGGACTCTGGCTGTATTTTCTCTACGATACGCCACTTTGTTCTTTTGATGGTCCATGTGATATTCAGTACTCTTCTCCAGCATCAGAACTCAAAGGCATCAATTCTTCTTTCATCTTGTTCATTCTACATGGTCTAAAATCAGGAAGGATGTATGCCAGAATGTATCCTTTCTTTATCTCTATCAATTCAATCTGTATTTTGAGCAAGTATTTTGTGAAGTTGGGACTCTCTGAAGAGTAATGTGGCATATGGATCAGAGAAAGGCATTCTGCATTTTACAGCCAACACAGTCTTGCTTGCTAAAAGTATGAAGAACATGGAATGCTTGCTATAGAAGATCAAAGGCTACAACATTCAAAATGGATTATATCTGGATATCAAGGAAACAAAGATACTAAAACTGGGCTAGTAGGTAGCCTAATTATAGATGATGGGGAAAAAATTGAAGCTATCAATAATTTCATATTAATAGGATCCGCAGTCAACATCCTTGGTATGCAGTCAGGAGATCAAGAGATATATCGCTATGGGCAAGTCTGATATCAGGGGCTTCTCTGAAATACATATTTTTAAAAATATATTATGTTAATTGTATTTTTTTGTATTCCATTGATATTTTCACAAAAGTTTAAAGAAAAATTGAATTTCCGTTCATTCATTTTTGCGCAATTTCCTCCCTCCTCCTCTATTTCCTTTTCCTCAATTTCATCACAGTCCACTTTGCTATGCACATCTTATTCTGGAATGCTGTTATGCAAATAATACCTAATCATATGAGAGCAGTGATGTCAGTTTAAAAAACTGACCTGATTCAGTTCATAGCCTTTTCCCTTACTTACTGTGCATCTGAGAGCTGGACAATGAATGAAGATGATAGATGAAGAAAGGTGAAGCAACAACAACAACAACAGCCTGGAAATGGATTTATTTATAATCTTAATGTGGTAGTGGTTTCATCAGTATGCACTGAATGTAAAAAGCCACCATGATCAAGAGGATTCCAAGACATAACATATATATAAATCTAAATCTATGAATATAAATACACACACACACACACACACACATTGTTTTTCACACCAGAACTTTCTCCTTTCCTTTACACACCTTTCCTCCACCCATCAAATTGTGTGACCCTATGATTAAGCCTTTGGATCCTGATACTTGTTCTACAATAATGGTCTAATATAGTATTTGTCTTTAGGAGACTGAGTTAGCTCAATTAACATAAAGCTCTCCA
>NW_006399955.1:3307454-3309185 GCF_000299155.1 Elephantulus edwardii
GTGAAGTGCTTGGGCACTAAGATTATTTCAATTCATAGTGATCCTATAGAACAGAGTAAACTGCCTCATAGAATATCCAAATCTTTAGGGAAGCAGATTGCCACATCTTTTTTCATGGAGTAGCTGGTAGGTTCAAACTGCCATTATTTTAATTTTTTTTATTAGTAACAGAGTACTCTACCACTGAACCTTGATGGCCCCTTATATCTTTCCTTCTCAAAAAATCTCAAACTCATTGCTGTCGGGTGGGAATTGAGTCAAGATAGTTCAGTGGGTTTTCTGTGACTATAAATACAATCACTTGAAAGGAGATTGCCCATCTTTCTCCCATTAAGCAGCAGGTAAATTTGAACCACCAGAGAGGAAATCACCTTTGGATTAGCAGCAAACTCTACATATTCTGCCACAGTTATTGTTTTGCCTTAGATTCTGAAGTGATGCATAGCTTACTTTCTAGCAGGTTTTCAAAAGAGTTAATCTCACAAGAAAAAAGAGTGTCCATCCTTCTCTGCTATGCCTTTGAGATTGCAGCATAGCTTCCTAACACTAGGCCACTGCAGCTTCATATTATGCCACTGTTGTTATTGTTAGGTGTGGTAGAATTGAGTAAAACTCACAGTTGACCTTAACCCTGCCCTCTCCTGTGCCATACTCATCATCTCTGAGATCATAAAGACCATTGCTGAGTTCACAGTATCAATCGATCTTGTTGAAGATCTTCCTTTGTTTCACCGGCCCTCCACTTTTCCAAGCATAACATTTCATTCTTAAATAGTCTGACATAGGCACATGTCCAATGTATGAAAAAACAAGCTTTGCCATCCTTATATCCAAGGAGCATTCTGGGTACACTTTTTTCAAGATATTTATCTCTTTGCTCTTTTGGTAAGCCATGGAATATTCAAAATCTTCTCTAATATCATAACTTAAAGGGATCAGTTTTCCTGTCATCCTTATTCACTGTCAAGTTCTCTGATGTGCCGCAGGTGATTGAGAAGACCATTGCTTGATTCAGGCATACCTCTCTTTAAAATGACATCATTTCTCTTCAGCTACTAGAGTAATTAGATTGTGGAATGTGAGAAGTATGAGTGTAGAAGTACCAGATATTGTTAAAGAAGAAAAGGAATGTGTAAATATTGATATACAGGCATTGGTGGAATAAAATGGATTGACAGGGGACAATTTGAATCAAGAAATTGTATGATATACTAGGTTGTTGTTGTTGTCATTGTTGTTATGTGCCATCAAGCTGCCTCTGACTCATAATGACCCTATGTAAAAAGCCTTAACCCTAGCTCTATTCTGTGCCAAACTTATTGTCTGTGACACATATACTCCCATTACCCCAGTCATTGAATCAATCCATCTCATTGAGGGGCTTCTTCTCTTGTGCCCTCCCAAGCATGATATTCCTCTCCAAGGACTGGTTCTACATTGATACATGTCCAAGGTATGGCAGATGAAGCTTCAGAATCCTTGCCTCCAAGGAAGAGCCTGGTGTCACCTTCTCTAACACTAACCTGTTTGTTCTCCTAGCAGTCCATGTTGTATTCAATACTTTTCTCCTGCACCACAGCTCAAAAGCATCAATTCTTCTTCTATCATCCCTAGTCATTGTCCAGCTTTCTAATGCATTGTTGTTGTTGTTATGTGCCGTCGAGTCATTTCCGACTCATAGCGACTCTATGCACAACAGCCCTAAACCCTGCTCTATCCTGCGCCAAACGC
>NW_006399955.1:3310660-3312017 GCF_000299155.1 Elephantulus edwardii
TGACTCATAGATAACTTTCTAGTCAGTTTTCAGAAACCCTAAATAGCATAGGAGGAGATTGCTCATCCTTCTAAGGAGCGACTGATGGATTCTAGCCATGTGTCTTTGGGATTACATCCCAGCTTCTTAACACTAGGCCATCAGAAAAGAATTATTTCATACAGTTTTTAACTACTCTAAATTTCTCTCTCTCTCTCTTTTTGTTTTGTTTTATTTCTGGTTTTCTAATTATTTCATCTTTCTTCAGTGATGTTACTGCTGCTTTTAAACTGAAGGTTAGAAGCCCATCACTTAAACTTCTGTACCACTAGGGATACTTTCCCAAGTAGTCAAACCTAAAACCAAACCTATTGCTATCAAGTAGAATCTGACTCTCAGCAATCCCACATTAGATGCCTGAGGTTGTATTCTTTTTTGGAGGAACTTCCCCATATGTCTACAACTGAGCAACCAGTGAATACAAACCACTGACCTTTTAATTAGTAGCGTAACAAGTAAAGCACTACACTTAGGATTTATGTACTTGTTATTGTATGCCAAGTTTATTTCAGTAAGTCTGATTATAGCTTTCAGTGTATAAGAAATAGGATTAAGTCAAGGTCTGACTTATACTAAAATTACAATCAAGGAAAAATAATATTACACTTCCAGCAACAGTAGAGCGTCATGATATGTTGACTCTCCTGTGTTTCTTTAGGGTTGATGCTTAATAAATTACAGTTTTCATCTCTTTGTTTTTGTCTCAATAAAATAAGGCCTTTTATAGCCTCTTTTAGAGGAAAAAGTTGAGTTTACCCAACTAATACACAGAAGAAAAATAGATCCTGTGTAAACAAGAAATAGAGTGACATTAGCAGGGATAGGAAGAAGATATCAGAAATACATGGTTTTAATCTTTCCAATCAACGAATTCCAACGTTGTCCCTTACTTATTAAAGCCGTAATGTAGAGCACTAAAATTTAATTTGACATAAAATGCTTAATGTGGACCAAGCCATCAGAGAGGTAGAGGGCAGATGCTAATATCTTGGTCAACAGAGAGAGTGTTCATGCTGATTTAGGTGACAAAACTGCTACTGCAGTGTCACCTTGTGAATAGAGTGACATTGGTGGCAATTAGGAGGAAAACACATATCTGACACTCAGGGCAGGAAAAATGAACACCTGCAGGAAGATATAACATGATATGAATAAAAAGAAGAGAAAGAAATAGAGATGCTTTTAGTTACAGTTTCAGAGTAGCTTCTGTGAGAAATATTTTACCTAGAATTAACACTGGTCTTTGGTGAGTGACTTAACAGACTGCACTATAAAGGAGATCTGGCAGCTTAATGGTAAGGAATCACACTGTCAACCC
>NW_006399955.1:3312807-3317958 GCF_000299155.1 Elephantulus edwardii
ACAAACAGATGCTGCCCTGGATGCACTCACCAGCTTGTGCCAAGAAATCTGCAGGACAACTATCTGGCCAACAGACCGGAAGAGATTTATATTTGTTCACATACCAAAAAAAAGGTGACCAAACAGAATGTGGAAATTATCGAACAATATCATTTATATCACATGCAAACAAGATCCTGGTGAAAACTATTAAAAAAAAAAAACACCCAACCCAGCTGTAACAGTACACTAACAGAGAACTAAACAAAATCCTGTTGAAAACTATGAAAAAACAGCTGTAACATCACATCAACAGAGAACTGCCAGAAATACAAGCTGCGTTTAGAAAAGGCTGTGGCTCTAAAGATATTATAGTTAGCTAGGTGGATCTTAGCAGAGAGCCAGAGGAATAACTGTGTGTCATTGACTATGCAAAAGTTTTTGATTGTGTGGATCACAATAAAGTGTGGATAACTCTGAGAAGAGTTATTATGTTCTGGAATCCCAGAACAGCTGATTATGCTTCTGGGAAAATGAGACTTGGAGGGAGTCATTAGAACAAAGTGAGGAAAAAGTACGATATTCAAAATCAGGAAAGGTGTACGGCAGGGATGAATCCTATCACCTTATCTTTTCAATCTATATGTGGAACAGATCATCAGTGAGGCCGGTCTCTAGGAGGAGGAATGTGGCATCAGGATTGGAGGAAGACTCATCAACAACCCGCTTTATAAGATGACACAAACTTGCTTGTCAAAACTTCATTGGCTGTAATAGGTCAAGGACTTCAGCCTTCAATATGGGTTAAAGTTCAACATCAACAAAACAGATTCTCAACGCTGGGCTAATTGGCAGCATCATGATAGTGAAGAGATTAAGATTGTTAACAGCTTCAGCTTACTTGGTTCCACAACCAACACTCTTGGTACCAACAGCCAGGAAACCAAAAGATGGATTGTGCTGGGAAAAATCTGTTGTCAGGGACCTTTCCAGGGTATTGAAGAACAATGATGTCCATTTAGAAACTAAAGGACACCTAATACAAGCTTGGTCTTCATCAGAAAGATGGACAATGACTAAAGATAAAAGAAGAGTCAATGCCTTTCGAGTTTTGGTGTTGGGAAAAAATACTGAATATAGCATAAAGTGCTAAGAAAACAAACATGTTAGTCCAGGAGAGGGTGAGAAACCAAGTTGCTCCTTGAAGGCAAAGATTTTGAAGCTCTGTCTGATATACTCTGGGCATGTTGCAAGAAGGGTCATCTAGTCCTTAGAGAGGAACAATATGCTTGGAAAGATGAAGGGACAGCATAAGAGAGCAAGGCCTTGAATAATACGAATTGACTTAGTGACTAAGGTAATGGATGTAGGTATACAAAAGATGATGAAATTGGCTCAAGGTAGAGCAGGTTTTAGATCTATTGTAGATAGGGTCATTATGAATTGGAGTTGACTTGACAGCACATACCAGTATCAACAACAACAACAACAAATCCTCAACATTGTAATGACAAATATGTTGTTGTTGTTGTTGTGATGTGCCAGCAAGTCATTTGTGACTCATAGCGACCATATTTACCAGAGCTCTAAATGCTGTTCTATCCTGTGCCAGTCTAGCCATCTCAAATGCACTTATTCCCATCGCTCCAGTCACAGAATCAATCCATCTCATCGAAGGTCTTCCTCTCCTTCACAGTGACAAAATATAAATAATAATAAATCTTCCCATTTGTAGAAGCATTTTCATTTAACATCAATCCTGACACAAAATCATGAAGATCACAGGACAAAGATTTTAATCCCATGTGTTTCTCAAAAATTAAGAAACACATATATACAATGATGTATAAACTACTCAAAGATATACAGTGAAATTTTGTTACACAAAAATGTCACCAAAAATTTTATCAAAGTTCACTGATGGAATTTAGTATATCATCACCATTATTATGACATGCTTTCATTTCTCCAGTGTGCAAGTAACAAGCACAAAGTCCTCTGACGCTCAAAAACAAACAAGTATAATGAATTGAAACAGATGAGGGAGAGAACAGTTTAAAAGTGATATATGATAGCATATTATGATTATCACAGGAATCCAGAATTAAGGTTACATAGTGGAGTGCATTTGGGGAGGGGGGGCAGAGTCTGGGGGGGGGGGATTGTATACCAACGGAGTTTATCTTTTGCTTTTCAAAGAGAGGAGTGAACTGGGGAGGGGGGGTAATGAAAACAGTGCAACAATGAATGAATGAAAATCCAAAATCTCTATAAATGTTCATTAAAATTAATAAAATCTTTTTTAAAGCCATTGTAATATAAAGGCATTGTACAGTTAATGCTAAGAAAAAGTATTCTAAAAGCAGATTCAGCTTCTATATTATAATTTTGTCACTTGGGCAGTTTCTCAAACTGCAAGTTATTGAGAAATAGGAATAAATGTTTTTCATTCATTGTTTGAAAAAAATGAACCAAAAAAAACCAAGCAAGCAAAGAAAAACATTAAGCCTATTTTATATTGTAGTGACTCCCTTCTTGTTGTCATGTGCTGTCAAGTAACTTGCTACTCACAGTAACCCTATGTACAGTAGCTGTGAACCCTGTTCTATCCTGAGCCAGTCTTACTGTCTCTGACACAACTGCCTCCATTGTCTCAGTCACTGTGTCAGTCCTTCTAATCTATGGTCTTCCTCTCCTCCATGAACCCTCCACCCTTCCAAGAATGATGCCCTTCTCAATGGACATTTCTTCTAGGAATCAAAGTAAGTGAGACATAGAGAGCTTTAAAAATCCTTTCCTCCAAAGGGAAACTTGGCTTCACCCTCTTCAGGACAGACCTGTTTATTCTCTTGGCAGTCCATGAAATGTTTAGTATTCTTCTCCAGAACCACAACTCAAAGATTTTGATTCTTCCTCTGTCATCCTTGGTCATTATCCAGCTCTCTGGTGCACAGAAAGTAATTCCAAATACCAAGGCCTGGATCAAGCACACCTTAGTCTCTAGGCTTACAATCATTGCTTTTCAGCACTCTGGAGAGATCTCCAACAGCAGATTTTCCTAATGTAATTCAGCTTTTGATTTCCTGTTTGCTGGTGCCAAGAGTGTTGATTGTGGAACCAAGCAAACTGAAGCCGTTGACAGTTTCAATCTCTTTTTCATCTATCATGATGCTGTCAATTGGACAGTGGTAAGAATCTTTTTTTTTCTTTATGTTGAGCTTCAGCCCATATTTAAGACTGCAGTTCTTGACCTTCTGGAGAAACGTACCAGGTTCTCTTCATTTTCAGCAAGCAAGGTAGTGTCATTTGCAGAATAAAGGTTGTTGATGAATCTTCCTCCAATTCCGATGCCACATCCTCCTCTGGACCCTGGATTTGTTACATGAAATTTGTTACATAAAAATGTCACCAAAAATTTTATGTAAAATCCGGGGTCCTGAATAATCCGTCCTGCCTATACACTGAAAAGATACGGAGACAGGATGTATTCCTGATGCACTTCTTTCCTGAATTTAAACCAGATGGTGCCTCCTTTCTCTGTTCTGAAGACTGTTTTATGGTCCAAGTATAGATTTCACATGAGCACAATCAAGTGTTCTGGGTTTCTCATACTTCTCAAGTTTAGCCACAATTTGTTGTGATCTACACAAATGCCTTTGCACAGTCAATGAAATAAATTTTTAAAAGAATGTTTCAAGATTTAACCTGAAGTACATTGCTGAGAGCAATAGGACACCATCCATAAGCATATAATGAAGACCTATTAGTACAATGATTATTCAAATATGAGTGCCAACCATTAAAGAAAAAAGATTAAAAACATAAGTGGTTTTACCAACTTTTGTAATCTGACCATCATGCAATCAAGATGCATTAAAATAATTGATGATGGAAATGCAAAAGTTAGAAACAAAAAAGAAGGATTAGTAGTTTAAAATACGGTTTTGGTGTCAGGAATGAGGATGAATATCGAATGATTGAGTTATATAGAATTAACATTGTATTTAATGAAAATATCTTTAAAAAAAAACCCAGACATGAACTCCATGTGATAGATTACACAAGAATTAGAATGGCTACATCTGAGGAAAGACCTAGTGGAGAAGCTCAATGTCAGAAATCAAAACCGGGCCAGGGGCTAACTGTGGAACATACCAATTTCTCATGTGCAACTTGAAATTGGAGCTGAAGAAAATTTAAACAAGTCCTAGAAAATAAACATGTCATCACGAGTCTAACCCAATAGAATTTAAAAATCATCTCAAGTATTTATTTGATGCATTGAACATTAGTAACTGAAAAGCAAAAGAATTGCCAGATGATATCAAAGACATAATCATGAAGAAAACAAAAAGATCATTAAAATTCAGGAGAGAGAGAAAATACCAAAATGATTGTTTGGAGAGACTCTGAAAACTTATATTAGAACACAGAAAGGCCAAAGCAGACGGAAGAGATGCTAAAGTAAGAGAGCTAAATATATTTCAAATAGAAAAGACAAAACAATATACTTTAATGAAATATGCAAAGGTCTGGAGCTAGAAAACCAAAAAGGAAGAGAATATTGTTTATTTTTTTTAAGATATAATAACTGAAGAACAAATTCAAACTTCAAATTGTGTTACTGAAATATTTTATGGGTAAAATATTGGAAAATGTTGTTGTTCAGTGTTGTACACAGTCGCTGAACCAAAATGAACTTGTTAGCTGGGAACCATTTCAAGAAGTAGCACACACTCACAAACTAATAATAATGAAGGAAGTAGGTGCTGTACTGAAGGCATTGGTAAAAACTAAACCCCATTAATTGATAGAATACAAACGAGGAGTTTCATTATTTGTTCATTGGTCTAGTCCAAGAATTGGAGATATAAAGAAAAGACAATAACTACAATTTATGAGGGATGAAAGTTAAGTATTTGGAATGTCAAGAGAAAAAATAATGTTCTATACAAAAGAAAAAAAATGATGCAAAAAGTGTTGACATTATTGAAGAATATTGTTAAATTTAGATGCAAGTAAAATCTTGCTGAAAATTTTTCTTTTTTCTTTTTATTTTTACCAACGGATAGTCAATTTATTAAAATAGTTGATTTAGGATCTGCAATGGTGACTTCAACCTCTACTCCAGGCTCAATGCTGATGGAGGTGATCTGCTTGACAATCTCAGAA
>NW_006399955.1:3318620-3322552 GCF_000299155.1 Elephantulus edwardii
CACTGGGAACTTCCAAAATCAAGTTGGATTCAGTAGATGCCCCGGAATAAGAGATATTATTGCTGATGTCAAAAAGATCTTTGCTGAAAGCAGAAAATACTATAAAAAGTTTATTTGTATTGCATGGACTATCATAAAATATTATGTACAACATTAAGAAGAATGGGAACATGAAACCTATACAAAGACCAAGACATACTGTACAAACAGAAAAAATGAATACTTCATGGTTTGAAAGCAGTATCAGTACGATTTGGAACTAGATTTCACCATAAGTTCAACTTCTGATCAGTATATTATAAAATAATTATGACCATCTAAAGAAAACTTATATACTTTAACTGGAAATACAAGAATAAATGCAATTGGTATATAAATATAAGCAATTTATAAGCACACAAACACTAATAGATTGGTTGTCTAATAGCTAAACCAAGGCAATATGGTCAGAAATAAAATTAATCTTTTCAGAATTACCATAAATAGTTATTGTTTCTTATGACATTATACCTTTTCACCTAAGAATGCATGTTTTGAAAATTGTTCAAACTCCTAGAAGACAATATTGTAAAACTCATTAAATTATAAGATAGGGTAACCAATGGCTTTTCTGAGTGGGCTCACAGTAGGTCATCCAAGATAGGATGGAAGAATAGTATGAAACAAAACACAAGTTTTTGGGGAAAAAAAATAAAAGGATAAAGAATAATTGAGGACAGTAGACTCTTTGATCCTATGACTCTGAGCTACGCTTTAAACTTAGACTATGTGAAAGGATCAGTTTTTATATAAATACCTGAGTAAAACACAAAATGAAGAATTTTTTTTACCAGTAAAAAAGAGGCTTTACTAGGAAATATTTATATGACATTAAAAGATACCTATTTACCCTAAAGTAAAGATGAGATATTAAAGGGAGAGGGACACGAAAGCATTGGAAATGGAGCAATCATAAAAAGAATGTTGACACTTTGTGAAAAATGTAACTAATGTCAGTGAACATTATGTGCAGAAATTCTCAGATGGAAACCTTTCTGAGCAAACTTTAGCAAAAAAATAAAATATTATTCTAAATGTTTTCAGTTGTTGTTGTTGTTGTTGTTATGTGCCGTCGTTTCCGACTCATAGCGACCCTATGCACAACAGCCCTAAACCCTGCTCTATCCTGCGCCAACCGCACCGCCTCTGACACACCCATCCCTATTACCCCAGTCACCGAATCAATCCATCTCATAGAGGGTCTTCCCCTCCTGCGCTGTCCCTCCACCCTCCCAAGCATGATGTCCCTCTCCAAGGACCCGTCCCTCCTGGCAACATGTCCAAAGTATGTCAGACGAAGCCCCAGAATCCTTGCCTCCAAGGAGTAGCTTGGTTTAATCCTCTCCAAGACAAATCCGTAGGATAATTTAAATAAGCAATATTTTACGGACCTAACTGGAGGAAAAAAATATTAAAACTATATAAAGCGAATAAGTTGTTATGTGCTATCAAGTGGCCTACGACCCATTACGACTCTATATACAGCAGCTATGAACTCTTCCCTGTCCTGAGCCAGTCTCACTAATTCCAACACAGCAACCCCCATTGCTCCAATCAGTTTATTAATACAGTTTATCTTGGGTCTTCCTCTCCTGTGCTGTCTCTCTACCCTTCTGAGCATGATGTCCTTCTCCAAGGACCGGTCTCTCCTGCCACATGCACAAATTATGTAAGACGAAGCTTCAAAATCCTAGCCTCCAAGGAGAGACTTGATTTCATCCTCTCCAAGACAGACCTATTTATTTCTTAGAAGTCCATAGTATGTTCAAAACTTTTCTCCAACACCACAATTTGAAATTACAAAAAAAGCTTTTATTGAGAAAACATTTTGTTTCATCTAGAGGAGTATTAATCACAAGGGAACAGATAAGAAATTCTAACTAATTAATATATAATCTACATTGATGCATTTTAAATTCCAAACTCAAGAGATAATTTGAATAGCTAATTATCACTTAAAGCACAAAAAGTAGTGAAAAGAATAATTGATCTATCTAAAAATTCATTATTATTTTAAAGGTTCCCTTTACCTAGGATAGTTATATATAAATTTGAATATGTTAAAGAAAATGTTATTTGAATTTGCATTTAATTAGTCTATGGGGGACACTACATATTAATAACATTTATTAAGGCTGATTTAAAAAAAGGAAATTTATATTTTTTAATGTAAAATTATTGCAACTTATTCAAATTGGAGTTATTTTAACAAATTCCTAAAAAAAGGTTCAATATATTGATTATGTAAGATAAACATGTAACATTGGTACTCACTCTGATTTTTCCTAGGGGACGCTTTCACAAAAATAAGATTTTTATCTAATTAATTCATATTTTAAAATAGACCAAAACGTAGCTTTCCCAAAGTAACAAAATTTTAAAAGTTAACAAGATTTTATCCCAAATATACATTTAGCTATATTACATGTGTTCTTGGAGATATTTAGAAGTGTATTAGAATATAATTTTTATATATTTAATTATTTTGGGCTATAGTAAATTATTTGTAATAAGACAGTTTTAGATTCATGGAAAAATGTGAGGAGAGAAGTCATATATATCTCATATCCAATTGGCTATATCTTCTTAGGATAGTATGTTTGCCACTATTAATCAACCTGGTCTCTCATTCCCCTTGAGTCAAAACTGACTCATGGCTTATCCTTTAATATCCAAAATTTTAAATCACATGAAAGAAGATGGTCAATCTTTTTCCTGTTAAGTGACTGGTGGATTTAATAATTTTTTTTAAAAAGTATGTTTTGAGTTAGCAGCATGAATCTCTATGGACTAGGCCACACATTTCTTATTGTTGTTTTATGCCATCTTTGTTGTTGTTGTTCACTGTGTATTCTTAAGTTGGAACTGCCCCATAGCTGACCCCTCCTGTGCGTTTTCAGAGGAAAGTAATAGCACAGGAGAAGATTGCCCATTTTTCTCCCATGGAGAGCTGGTGGAGTCGAACCATGTACCTTTGCGTCTATGGTGCAATTCCTTACTACTAAGTCACCAAAGCTCCTTAATGTTAACATAGTAACACTATGCAAATATTTTGTTCATGTTTTTCTATTTTTTTATCTAATATTTACTTTTTCTGTTCCAAGTTCCCATCCTATTACACATTATGCTTAATATCCTGGTTCCTTAGACTTCTTAGAGTTCTAATGCTTTATAATTTTTAAAAATTAATTTAATAATCTCTTGTGACAAAGGAGAAAACATAGTGGAACTAAATGATAGGATAACTACACAAATTGATTGTTTCAAACTAATCCAATTTATCCAGTGATGGAGAAATGAAGTGAGGTCACAGAAAACTCTAAAGAAGTAATATTTCCAAATAGTCTTTAAAAATAATTCTACTGTAAAAGAGAGACAACAGTGTTTCAGGGACACAGAGTATCATCTTTAGCTTTTAGAAAGCAGAGATAGATACCACACTGATTTATAACTAGGCAATTTCAAGGCCAGCATTTTTAATCCACCGTCCCTTCCACTGGAAAACATGAAATATATCCTCCCATAAAGATTCATGGTCTTGGACATGAAGAATAGCCTTGGGTTATCATTGCTTTGGTAGCAGCGGGGTATTTTCTGGATTTGGATTTGTACTTAGATAAAGAAGTAGAAATGGGACATAAGATAACAAGAAAACAAGATTGATTAAAAAAAACACAACAGAAAAACAAAACTCTACTGTTTGTTTATAGCTGGTTATGTTTAGTCCTCAGAAAGTAAGTCATGTATAGAAGGGAAACACCACTTTGTAAAATGGAAATGAATCATAAGTATATATTCCCTCTATGAGGTGGATTGATTCAGTGACTGGGATAATTGGGATGGGTGTATCAGAGACAATGAGATTGGCACAGGACAGAGCGGAGTTTAGGGCT
>NW_006399955.1:3323552-3334506 GCF_000299155.1 Elephantulus edwardii
ACTAGGGATGATAGAGAAATTGATGTCTTTGAGTTGTGGTGCTGGAGAAGAGTGTTGAATGTACCATGGACTGCTAGGAGAACAAACAGGTTTGTTCTGGAGAGGGTGAAGCCAGAATGCTCCTTGGAGTCAAGGATCCTGAAGCTTCATCTGACATACTTTGGGCATGTTGCAAGGAAGGACTGATTATTGGAAAGGGACATCATGTTTGGGAGAGTGGAGGTACAGTATAGGAGAGGAAGATCCTTGATGAGATGAATCGATTCTGTGATTGGGGTAATAGGAGTAGGTGTGTAGAAGATGGTGAGATTGGCACAGGACAGAGCAGGGTTTAGGCCTCTTATACGTAGAGTTGCTATGAGTCACAAGTGACTCGATGGCACATAACAACTACAATTCCTTCAGAGCAGATTACACTTCCTTCATCACCATTGTCTCTTGAACATAAGTTGTTCCATGAAATACTTTTGTGTCATTGACTTCTTTTTTGGTGCAGTATCTTTGTGCATTACTTCCATTTTCTTTTGATGCTTCCTAAATCATCCAATATTTCACCTATAGCACCCTTAAATATTGCAACTCAAGGCTTGAATTTATTCTTCAATTCTTTGAGCTTAAGGAATGCTGAGTGAGTTGAACTTTTTATGGTTTTCTAACTCTAGCACTTTGCACAATTCATTGTAATACTTCGCTTTGTCTTCCCCAGCTTTCCTTTGAAATCTTCTGTTCAGCTCCTCATGAGGCATATTCTAAGCTTCTCAGGTAGAATATGGAGGAGTAGGGACACTTTAGAGGAGACATAAAGGAGATATTTCAAGAAAAGTTTCTCTCCTTTTTCCATATAGTCATTATTTTAAAGAAATCTCCAATGTGTGAGGAGATCCTATGTGCATAAAGTAGAACTCTTCTCTTGGAATTTTTGAGGTTATACTCTTTCCTAAGCAGATAAGCAGGGCTTCCCTTAGTGGGTAGGTTAGAACAGTCAACGTTTCGTTTAGCAATTAAATACTCAATGATTTGTTTGGCTCAGAGCACAGATGTGACAAAATCAACTAGATAACAATAGGTTTTAGTTTGTGTGAGAAAATAAAAGGCAATTTCAAGACTTTGTTCCAAAGGAGGGGTCCAAGTGTTATTGAGTGCAAAGGATTCTTTTCTTACTTGCCAGAAAGACAGAGGGATGGCAATATCCAAAGCACTTTATTGCAGATATGAAGAACAGAAAGAATAAACAATTCCTCCTCGTCTAAAGATGGTTATTGACTTTTAAAATTCAATTATGCATTTATCTACTTAACACATTACTAAATATATCTAAATTAAAGTCATGCAGCTCTTACATTCAAAGGGATACTTTGTATACAGTTTCTAGTAAGTAGCTTAATAAACAGTTTACATATGGCTGAGAAAAATGCAGTTTCAAAAGACAAATGCTAGTTCAGGAAATGTATTACTTTTCCTAGTAAACAGAGAGCTTAAGGTAATCTGCATGGCTATGTTGTTGTTATGTGCAATTGAGTCGCTTGTGATGATTCATAATGACCCTATGTACAAGAGCCCTAAATGCTATTCTATCCTGTGCCAACCTTGCCGTCTCAAACACACTCATTCCCACCACTTCACTCACAGAACTGATCCGTCTCATCGAGGGTCTTCCTCTTCTGTGCCACCCCTCCACTCTCCCAATAATGATGTCCCTTTTCAAGGACCAGTCCCTCCTTGCAACATGCCCAAAATATGTCAGACGAAGTTTCAGAATCTTTGACTCCAAGGAGAATTCTGGCTTCACCCTCTCCAGGACAAACTTTTTGTTCTCCTAGCAGTCCATGGTATAGTCAACACTCTTTTCTAGCACCACAGCTCAAAGGCATGGATTCTCTTTCTATCATCCTTATTCACTGTCCAACTCTCTGATGCATATCACATAATTGCGAAGACTATAGCCCGGATCAGGCGCACCATGGTCCCTCACAGCTGACTTTCCCAAAGCAATTCGTCTCTTGATTTCTTGGCTGCTGTTACCAAGAGCGTTGACTGTGGAACCAAGCAAACTAAAACCGTTAACTATCTCAATCTCTTCACCATCCATACTGATGCTGCCAATTGGCCCAGTGGTGAGAATCTTTGTTTTCTTGATGTTGAGCTTCAATCCATATTGAAGAATGCAGTTCTTGACCTTCTTGCATGGTTATAGAGAAGTTAAAATAGGGTCTAATAGGTTGAAAATCCTAGATGTCAATGTTTTAGAGCTATGCCATGTGTTTATATAATCCTGAATTTACTAATACCATTCTATCACAAGTTTTTCAGACTTCTTGTTTCTTTGTATGTGAGTCAAAATTTAACATGTAATTTACCATACCTTCTTAGAGCACTTGAATGTACAATTATATTTAAAAAGTGGTTCAATGTGTCTACTTAAGCAGGTTATATCATTTTGATCAAGAAGAAACTTGAAGAAATGGATAAAAAGAGATGATAGTGGTTGGATAAAACATATGTAATTTATTCAACAACATAGAGACCAGTCAGACTACTGGACTGAAAGTGATGCTACTGAGCCAAGGGTGGGAGACTCTAGTCTGAGGCCCTAATGCCTCTTTTTTGTTGTTTTGGTCAAACATTCTTCTAGATCGTGTAGCCCTGGTCCTCTTGCTGTATTGAGGTAACCTGTTGTTGCTGTGAAGCTGAATACAGTGACACTGATGTGTCAAATGCGATAATGGTTACCCATGGCAGACAGTGTTTGGTGAAGCTCCCTGATTAAAACAAGCTTGGAAGCAGAAATGGCATCAACTTCCATAATAGCTTGCCTATGGAAACCCTATATACCAGGAGAAAGGATGAAAGTGTTGAGGACTTTTGTTCATAGGGTTGCTATGAGTTTATGAGTTATCTCTGACTCGACAACACTTAACAACAACCACAACAACAACATCTGTTAGTGTAATCTGAGCCAAAAATGTCTGTCAATGTTTGCAATATCTGAACCAGAAATAAGCATTATCTATGGAAACTCAAGACCACTTGTCTATGGTTATCTCAAAGCTATACTTGGACCAGGGAGCAGTTGTCAAAACAGAGCAAGGAAACACTGCATGGCTCAAAATCAGGAAAGGTATACACCATGGATACATCCTATCTCTAAACCTTTTTAATCTATATGCGGAACAGAGCATCTGAGAGTATGGGCTCTAATGAGAAGGAAAGTGGCATCATGTTTGGAGAAAAACTCATTAACAACCTGGATTATCCAGATGATAATACAACCCTGCTTGCTAAAACTGAGGACCTGAACCACTTTCTGCAGAAGGTAAAGGACTGCAGTCTTCCATATGGATTGAAACTCAATATCAAGAAAACAAAGATTTTAACCACTGGGCCAATTGGTGGAATCATGATAGACAGTGAGGAGATTGAGATTGTTAACAGCTTCAGCATGCTACAATCAACACTCTTGGTACCAGTAGCCACAAAATCAAAAGACAAATAGTATTGGGGGAAATCTGTTGTCGGGGACCTCTCCAGAGTACTGAAGAGCAATGATATCAGTCTAGAGACTAAGGCCATGGCTTTCATAATTATGTGCTATGCATCAGAAAACTGGACAATGACTAGGGATGATAGAAAAAGAATCAATGTCTTTGAGTTGTGGTGTTGAAGAAAAATATGGAATGTACCATGGGCCACTAGGAAAACAAACAAGGTTTGTCTTGGAAAAGGTGAAATGAGGCTTCTTTTTGGAGTCAAGGATTCTGAAGCTCGGTCTGACCTAATGTGGGCATATTACAAGAAGAGTCCAGTCCTTGAAGAGGGGCATCATGCTTGGAAGGGAAGAGAGACAACACAAGATAGGAATACACTGAATGAGATGGATTGACTCGGTGACTGGTTAGGTGTGTCAGAGAAAATGAGGTTGCCACAAGATAGAGCACTGGTCAGAGCTGTAGTAAAATGGGTCACTATGAGTCACAAGCAAGTTAACAGAATATAACACAACAATATGAAATATGGCTGTGCATATTTCCTGAGGAAGCCTCTTGCCCTCAAACTAATGTGAAATAAAATAAGCTGTAGAGGCCAACAGAGAGACAAATAAGAAGAAACTATGGTCTTTTCACACACTGGGAAGGATAATCTTATCAACAGAGATATCCTGGACAGAAAAGTTCTTAGAGTCAAGAAGCAAGTAAGGAAAGTTAAGTCTTTGAAGAACTTTAACTAGAATATGACTGTCCATTCTTAATCTGAAAAAATACTGACTGAGATAATAAAACAAAGAATGGGTTGAATTAAGTTGTCTGCATTAGGCACATGGGGAGTTCAGAATCAGAAACCAAATTGAGATGTAAAAATAGGATTAATTTATGTAAATCCCAAGTCTCACAGAAGAATATCTTATACATCAATCTGGATATTATCCAGAAATCCAGAGAGAGACGTCAAGTGATTAGCATTTTTTAAAAAATCACTCAGGCTGTTGTGTGGATGATGGATTAGAAAGCTGATGGTTATAGGTTATATGTGAATACAGGAAGGTAGAATAAATAGGCATACTGCCTCGTTGATGAAGGAATATGCACGTTAGCATTTGATATCATTTATTTTCTTTGTGGAATGCAACTTGGAAATTATACACATTATACTATATATCTTAAGTTTACTTCTTTCTTTGTTGTTGTAATGTGCTGTCCAGTCACCTGCGACTCATAGCAACCCTATGTACAACAGCTCTAAACCCTTCTCTATCTTGTGCCAATCTTATTGTCTCTGACACACCTACCCCTATGACCCAAGTCACTGAATCAATCCACCTCATCAAGGATCTTCCTCTCTGGTGCAGTCCTTCCACACGCCCAAGCATGCTGTTCCTCTCCTTGCAACATGTACAAAATATGTGAATGAAGCATCAGAATGTCTGCCTCCAAGGAGCAGCCTGGTTTCACCCTCTCTAGGATAAACTTGTTTATTCACCTAGTAGTCCACAGTATACTCCATACTCTTCTTCAGCACCACTACTTAAATGCATCAATTATCTTTCTATTCTCCCTAGTCATTGTCCAGCTTTCTGATGCACAGAAAGTAACTGCAAAGACCATGGCTTGTGTCAGGCTCACCTTAGTCTCCAGACTTACATCATCGTTCTTCAGTACTTTGGAAAGGTCTCAGACAACAGACTTTCCCAACGCAGTATGTCTTTTAATTTCTTGGCTGCTGGTACCAACAGTATTGATTGTGGAGCCAAGCAAACTAAAGTTGTTAACAATCTCAATCTCTTCACTATCTATCATGATGCTTCCGGTTGGCCCAGTGATGAGAATCATTGTTTTCTTGATGATGATATATATTAAAGGCTACAGTTCTTGACCTTCTGCAGCAAGTGCTTCAAGTCCTCCTCAGTTTCAGCAAGCATGGTTGTGTCATCTGCATAACTCAGATTGTTGATGAGTCTTTCTCCAATCCTGATACCACATTTCTCCTCATAGATCCCAGCCTTCCAGATAATCTGTTCTGTATATAGATTGAAAAGGTATTGAGATAGAACACATGCCTGGTGTACATTCTTCCAAATTATAAACCATGCAGTGTTTCCTTGCTCTGTTCTGACAACTCCCTCCTAGTCCAAACATAGGCTTCGCATAAGCTCAATCAAGTGTTCTGGGATTTCCATTCTTCTCAGAGTCAGCCACAGTTCGTTGTGATCTACAAAGTCAAATGCCTTTGCATAGTCAATGAAACACAGATAGACATTCCTCTGGTACTCCCTGCTTTCATGATCCACACAGTCAAATGCCTTTGTATAGTCAATAAAACACAGAAAGACATTTCTTCTGGTACTCCATGCTTTCAGCCAAGATCCAGCTAACAACTATCTTCTTTACATTTATAAATTTCTCTGGGTCATGCTTCAGTTGGCAATACCAACTACATATGCACATTCACTTTAAATAAAAAATATAGCATAGAACATTACCAGAAAAATCTTATTTACACTTTAATGATTATTAGAAATATTTTTCAAAGTTTTACTTTTAAATATCATCTGAGTGAAAGTTTACAAAGCAAATCCGTTTTCTAAACAACTATTCATGAACATTTTGTTTTATAATATTAAATACAATATCCACTATATAACTTCCCTCTTAGTTTGACATTCAAGGTATTTTCTGAATCAGAGCTTCAAGAGAATTATTGATTATAAAATAAAATCTATTTGCTAGGTGGAATACACCAGCTAAATGCAAATAAAATTTATTTGAGAGTTAAATTTATCATTTAAATATGTGATATTAAAATCTATTTGTGTTTGCTTGCATGCTTGACATCCCTAATTTCGTGATATGATGAATGTTTACTGAGAGAGAGAAACATTGCATTTTGGTCATTGGCAAACATTCTCTGTACTACAAATTACCTGAATACATTAATGGAACCACTTTATTTGTCTGCACATCTAATAGCTTTGTACTGAGTCTCCTTCCTAAGAGTCACATTTCATTTTTCCTGAAGGGTAGTAAAGGTTTGCCACTGAATTTTATCAGATTTTTCATGCCTGTAGAACATGTAGAGGCCCACATTCTTTTACATTCCTTCTAGTTTGTACTATATTCAGTTCAGGTTTACAATGTTTCTTCTCATACAAAATTCCCCACACTGTTTGGCACAGTTGTGAATTTGGCTAATGCTTTAGGCAAAAATGTAAAGGACAATTCTTTCCTAGATATTCTCACTTTTAGTTTTGGCTTTTATACAGTAGATCCATGTCTCACACAACTAATTTCTTCTGCAAAAGTGAATTGTCTTCATTATCTAGGTTCAGTATAAGTGAAATAATACACAAGCATGGCTTTACCAAATGGAAATTTATTTTATGTCTGTTAACAAGATTAGAAGTCTAAATACAAGGCACGGACAGTAGGGAAGGCTTTCGTGCTGTGTTGATTCTAGGGGAAGGTCATTGTACTTGTCATCTTCTATTTCTTGTCATATTAGAGGTCTAATGTGACATGGTTTTTATTTTTTGCCGTTTGTGCTTTCTTGCTAAATCTATATCTCAACATTGAGTTAAGATACAAATATACTAATACTATATCATATTTGTTGTTGTTATTGTTGATTGCCTTCTAGTTGAGCTCAACTCATAGTGACCCTATGAACAAAAGGCCTGAAGCCTTTCTATAACTATCAACATTTATCAAATTCATAGAGTTTCCGGAGGCATGTAGTTTAAGAAATGGATGCCACTCATGCTTCCAAACCTGTCTTACACTGGGAACTCCACCAAACATTGTCCATCATGGGGAATTGTTATGGTATTAACATAACAAAAACCATATTACTAAATAAGACTATATATAAATAGTATAATGGTAAGATTTTATATATATATATATACATATATATATATATATCCTTTTGGAAGGTATAAATCAAAGGTTAAGAGCTATATACCTTAATGCTTGGCTCTCTTTCCAGAACATTATACCCCTCATAGTAAATTTTCTCTGGGGAATGCTGTCAACCCTAATATCATGAGTCTCTGGTAGTTTGAGTCCACTTGTGGCTCCATGGCTAAAATCAAATCAATCTCTCCCCACAAGATTTACAGCCTCAGAAACTCAATAAAATGTTAGTTATGAATTGGTTCTGACACAAAGGCAATGAATGAGTTTGAGTTCTTTTTTAGTATCCTTTAAAATATAAATAAACCTACAAAATCCTAAGTCATCAACTAGTGGTTCCTTTTTTCCTAAACAGTTCCTTCTGCAGTTTATCTTTCTCCTCAGCCACTTTATTGTAAGCAGTATGAAAATGTCAGATTATTATGTGAGAATATCCTTAGTGAAATATCCAATTTTGTCAGCTTAAAATTTTGTTTCCCCACAACTATAGGAAAGACTCGGTCACGTTTTTTGACACTTTGAAACAAAGGTTGCTTTTCATTAATTTTACAATAAAATGTTCTTCATTTCCTTAAGGTATTTACAAAAGTGTCATTAACAAACCTATATCTATGACAATTCTAAGATTAAATATTCTCTAAAGTGATTTTATCTACTGCATTCTTCAATGGTTTCATGTATGTGTGTTTAATGTCTCTAGACGTATAATCTGTCAAAGAAAGTCGACTTTTTTGTTGTTGTTGTTGTTGTTTTTGGTTTGTTTTTTTTGTTTGTTTGTTTTTAGATTTTACAGTTTTATTCTTAGCACACACTGCCAGTAAATTAAATTTACTTTCTCAGAAAGTGAGGCATGTAACACGTACAGGGCCACCAGAATAACTGACAGGTAGTGATAGAAGTGAAGATGGCTTCATTTCCTTTGTACATAATTGGGTGATTTGTGCACTTGATCTCGGCTCTGTCCGTTGGTCTGAGAGCTGTATTGATGGTCTCTGCTTATGGTTGCTCAGCTGTTGTGCTGTTCTTGGTTTTCCTTTCAGGATCAATGGGTGCTTTCATATAAAATCTTATTTTTAATACCTTCTCTGGTAATTCTTTCCTGGATTCTTAGTTTTGCACAATTATACCTACAATGGAACCAGTATCCTAAAGTCACCAAAATAAATCCTCCTACTCCAACATCACATGATCTTCTAATTTTGCTCGTTAATAAAAAATGTCCAAGGCCAGCCACAACAGATCCCAACGAACCACACAGTACTGAGTCACGTGCACAGGGAATGTTCTGGACGTCTAAAATACCTAGAAGCTTGAAGGACTTCCTGTTTCCGGACTTGCCGGCTTCCCACTCGGCGGCCGAAAGTCGACGTTTTTATGTTATATGTTCCAAAGTCTTCTATTCTGTATTAACTGTACTAAATTCTAGCATGATTTATACATGTTTAATAGCTGTTATTAGTATTCCATGTCTGATTTTTAAATTAGTAGTTGATTCCTACCACTACTTTTTTCAAATTTCCCCAGACTTACTGGAGGTAAATGAAAAGAAATTTATTATCTCACAATATTAAAGATCAAACTAAGACCTCTTTAAGTTGTTCTTAAGCTGCTTTTTTGTCAGGTATTATTTTTTATTATTATTTAAAAAATTTAAAAACATTGTTTTCCAGACCAGATTATTCCAATTTCTTTCCCCACAGCCTCTCAAATTGTGCAACCCAATGAATAATCCCCCTCCCACAGCACATCCTCATTTCCTTTGCTTCCACCTCACCCGTAGATCCTCATACTCAATAATGGTTTTATAAAATACCATCCTTGTGAGTCTGAGTTACTTCACTCAGCATAATGCTCTCCAGTTCCTCCCAAGTTAGGTAATAATTTACAAAACCATTGCTCCTGCATGCTGCATAGCATTCCAAGGTGTGAATATACCATAATTTCTCAATCCATTTGATTGTTGGATGTCTGAGCGGTTTCCATGTCCTTGTGATGGTGAATAATGCTGCTATGAACATTGGTGTGCAAGTATCTGTTTGTGCCTCAGTTCTCATTCTTTTCAGGTATACACCAACCAGGGAAATAACTGGGTCATAAGGATAAATATACGTCTCCTCCAGTCAATTGGCTAGGTAGCTGGCCTCCAGGTTTCTTACCACAACATAGTGACTGTATCCAGGGCAGCATCTGTTTACGGAAGTATGTCAGTTGATATTCCATCACTTTCTGGGGTTTTTTATTTTTGCCGATTCCTTCAGAACAACTTGAACTTTCTCCTTCATCACCATTTCTTCTTGCTCATATGTTGATTTGTGGGTGCTTTTCTTTGATTTTCTTCTGTTTGAGATTACTTTCTCACTGTATTCCGTTTTTCTTATAAATTGTTATTGTTATTATGTGTTGTCAGGTCATACTGGCTGACTCATACCTGACTTTCCAATGGGTTTTCAGAGGACGCATATCTTAGGTGAGGAAATTGCCTGTCTTTCTTTATTGAGTAGCCTATGGATTTGAACCACATGCTTTTGAGTTGGAAGTGCATTTTCTTATCACAGGATCATTGGAACTCTCCTTTTTTTGTCGAAGTTGTTGTTGTTAAGTACAGTTGAGTCGGAGGTGACCCATAGCGAACCTATGAATGAAAGTCCTCAACCGTTGTGTGACTTTCATCCTTTATCCAGGTTCAGAGGGTTGTCAGAGGCAAGCTATTTATGAAAGTGGATGCCACTCCTAATTACAAGCTTGTTTTAATTGGGTTTATCCACCCAAAACCTTCCACCATGGGCAACCATTTTCACTTTGACAGATCAATGCCACAGTGTTCAGCATCACAGCAAGCACAAGTACCTCAATCAATACTGAGAAATTTTTCTCCAATCATTAAATCATAGCTCACTGCAACAGTCAGAAGACCTCAGTTGACTATGAGGAGTACATATTTGAACACTATAATAAAGCACAAAAAGAGATTAACCATCTTGTTACCATGAAACCTACAATGAATTAGGATTAATAGAGATGAGTAACTTTTGGGTTAGCAGTGCATTTTTTATGGACTATGCCACCGGAGTTCCTAATAATAGGTACACATCTTATCAAGTGAATGGATAATATTGCAGAGTCATGATGCAAATTTTTAAACTAAAAAATCTGGAGAACAACCACTTGGCCAACTGACTGGAAGAGACCTATAATTGTTCCCATGCCAAAGAAGGGTGACCAAACCTAGTGTGGAAACCACAGAACAATATCATTGATTTCACATGCAAACAAGATTCTACTGAAGATTATCCAAAAACAACTGAAACAGTACATCAGCAGAGAACTGCCAGAAGTCCAGGCTGTGTTTAGAAGGGGTTGTGGTACTAGGGATATTGTAGCTGATGTCAGATGGATTTAAGCTAAAAGCAGAGAATAACAGAAGAATGTCTATCTGTATTTTACTGATTAGGCAAAGGCATTTGACAGCGTGGATAATAACAAACTGTGGCTGACTCTGAGAAGAATGGGAATCCCAGAACATTTAATCATGCTAACGCAAAACCTATACT
>NW_006399955.1:3335246-3340320 GCF_000299155.1 Elephantulus edwardii
AGGCAAGGATTCTGGGGCTTCATCTGACATACTTTGGACATGTTGTAAGGAGAGACAGGTCTTTAGAGAGGGACATCGTGCTGAGTAGAGTAGAGGGACAGCGCAGGAAAGGAAGACCCTCTATAAGGTGGATTGATTCAGTGACTGGGGTAATTGGGATCGGTGGGTCAGAGGCAATGAGATTGGCACAGGATAGAGCAAGGTTTAGTGCTGTTGTTCATAGGGTCACTATGAGTCACAAACAACTCGATGGCACATAACAACAACAACAATAAAATAAATAAGACTGTAATCGGAAGGAGAAAAAAGAGAGAGAAAGAAAATATATTTGTGTGATGTCTATTTATGTATACAACTGGAATTCCACCTGCAGAAAACTGAAATACACTCCAAATTGCACATTACACACAAAAACCAACTCAAGGTGGGTCAGAGACCTGGGACATAACCATCATATTCATAAGACCTGGGACAAAACCATAACATTTATAAGACACAGCCTGGGAGGCAGCACAATCTAGTGACATGGGCAGTCTGATGTGCTGAGGACCTGCGTCTTGATAGCTTAACAGCTGCAAATGGACCTGCAGCCCCAAAATCTCAGTGTCGCCCAAGCCCTGCTCCCTCGCCCCCACATGCCCACCCCACAACAACACCGGGCCCAGTGCCCAGACCCCCACCACTGTCCCACACCCCCACACTACTCACCCCCACCCCCGCACACCCTCTTGTCCATGCCACCACCACCCTGCACCCCCAGCAGCACCTCAGGGCAACTAGAGAGTCCTTCATGCAGCACAGAGACCAAACAACAGCTGTGGATGGTAGGATTTTGAACCAGAACTTTTGTTGGAGAAATTAATTTCTGAGCTACAGGAATACAAGGCCACAACGCAGATCCAGCCATCACCCGAAGCCACCAACCAACTGCTGTGAGACTGATCTGGCAGGAGAAAGGCCAAATGATCCTGACTGAGTTTTCTTGGGCACCACCGATTGCCTGAGAGAGTGCCCAAAGGTGAGCCCACTGGTGGGAATTTGGCTGAGCTCTCTTGGGCCACGCTGTCTGCCCAGCAATGAGTGGGCCAATAGTAAATTGTCTAAACTTTTATGAACACTGCACACCAGACAGAAGCGAGTGGGTCAGTGGGAATTTGACTTTGACTTATTGGGTCTCATTGGACCCAGGACCCTGTTTGGCCAAGGGCTGATATGTGAGGGCACCTGAGTAAGTGCCACTGGGAAGGGATCATTAAGTAAAAACCAATGGGTGGGAGATGGACAGCTGGACTTTGAATAGAAACCCCAATCATGAACACATCCAGACAGGTGAGGTCTAAGTGAGGTACCCCAAGTGGTTGAGCTGCCCTTGTGATCATTCCAGCCCCATGCATACCCCACCCCATTTGGCTCCACACCTGTGACTATAAGTCTGGCCAATCAACTGTCCATTAATATGGAGCACTTTGACCAATCTTACCTACAAAAGAGGCTGCTTTCACAGTCTCTGAACTGACATTTCTCTGGAGTCGGAAGTTCAGAGAAAAACACAAGTGAGGTAGCTGCCCAACTGATCTCTTGAACATTATCTTCAAATAAAGATCATATCAATGTCTCAAAGAAAGCAACCTATCTAACACACTACACAAGCGCAAAACAAAATATCACCTCCAAAGGGTGACATAGTATCAATGGATTTCCTGAAGCCAGAAAGTCTGATGGAACTTTCTGACATGGAATTTATAAGAACAATGATTGAATCTTTTCAATGAATGAAAGACAATCTTGAAGAATTACAGGATACTACAAGCAAAATCCAGGAGGAGCTAAAAAAAAAAAAACACACCAAATCCTATGCACAACAATGTAGAGAAAACAAACAAGGCATTAGTGACACTGGAAAAACAAGAAACCACTATCCAAAATATGAGGTCCAGTGTTTCAGATGCTGTCAACATGATGAAGGGACACATGAGCAGAGTTGAAGAGATGAAACACAGAAC
The DNA here is from genome assembly GCF_000299155.1 of Elephantulus edwardii. Lineage (NCBI taxonomy): Eukaryota > Metazoa > Chordata > Mammalia > Macroscelidea > Macroscelididae > Elephantulus > Elephantulus edwardii. The sequence goes on from NW_006399955.1 coordinate 3,337,250, forward strand.
CAGTGACAGAGAAGACATAATTGTTACCACTGATCTGCTAGAGCAAAATGCAGACTCAAAAAATAAGGACAAAAGAGGAAAACCTAAGAATAAAGTGGGACACCATCAAAAGAAATAACATGAACATTATTGGAGTCCCAGAACAGGAAGATGCAAGTAAAGGCGCTGAAAAAGTTGTGGAAGAATTACTAGAGGAAAACTTCCCAAGCATAATGAAGAACTAGAGAACATATATTCAAGAAGCTCAGGGAACACCATAGAATAGATCCCTCCCCCAAGAAAAAACCAAGGCATATCATAGTTAAATTTGCCAGAGCCAAAGATAAGGAGAATTCTAAAAGCAGCAAGGGAGAAACAAAGAGTAACCTATAAGGAAGAGCAGATAAGATGAAATGGCAATTTCTCAGCAGAAATCATGCAAGCAAGAAAAGAAAATGGAAGAACATATATCAAACACTCAAAGAATACAAGTGTCAACCAAGAATACTGTACCCAGCAAAATTATCCATCATATATGAAGGAGTGATCAAGATATGTCAGGAAAACAGAACCTGAGAGAGTTTGAAAAATAAGACCAGCATTGCAAGAAAGAATCAGAGATGTCCTACTTACAGAGGTACCACAGAAAGCAGCATGGACCAAAGTAACTAGAAACAACACCAAAAAGAACTCAACACAATGATAGCAATAAAACCTTGCCTCTTAACACTCACACTGAATGTGAATGGTTTAAATGCACCACTTAAGAGAAGAAGAGTAGCAGATTGGATAGAAAAACAAAATCCATTGATATGTTGTCTACAAGAGACACACCTGAAAAATGAAGATAAAGAAGACTGAAAATAAAATGGTGGGGGAAAATATACCAACCAAATGGCAACCAGAAAAAGGAGTAGTGATGTTAATCTCTCATAAAATAAATTTCAATGTAAAAACCATCACAAAGGACAAGGAAGGTCATTACATAATGCTGAAAGGGTCAGTAGAACAAGGGGACATAACAATAATAAATATCTATGCACCAAATAAAAGACCAGCAAAATACATAAAACAAACATTAACAAAACTAAAAAAGGAAATAGGAAACACTATACTGTACTTGGAGACTTCAATACACCCCTCTCTAGAAATGATAGAACTACCAGAAAGAAACTCAACAAAGATACTGAAGAATTAAACCACACACTAAACCAACTTGACTTCATAGATATGTATAGGCTAATGAACCCCAAAAAAGGACAATATATCTTCTTTTCCAATGTGCATGGAATGTTCTCCTGAATAAATCACATTCTAGGTCATAAGGATAGCATCAATAAATTCAAAAGCATAGAAATAATACAAAGCATCTTTTCAGACTATAATGCTACAAAATTCTAAATTAAAAATAAGAAGATAAAGGAGAAAAAAAACCCATACTTTTGGAAGCTGAACAACACCTTGCTTGAACATGACTGGGTACTAGAAGAAATAAAAAATGAAATTAAAATTTTCTTGAAACAAATGACAATGAAAACACTTCTTACCAAAACCTCTGGGAAACAGCCAAAGTAGTAATCAGAGGTCAACTTATAGCAATAAACAAACACGTCAAAAGGCAGGAAAAATTGACCATTGACTCTCTAAGTCATCATCTCCAGCAAAATGAAACAGAATACCAAGAAAACCCAAAACCCTCTAAAAAAACTAAAGACCTGTGAAATACATAAGGCAAACATTAACAAAACTGAAAAAGGAAAGAGACAATACTACTCCAGTACTTTATAGAAATTATAAAAATTAAAGCAGAAATAAATGAAATAGAAAACAAAAAACAATTGAAACTATAAACAAAACTAGGAGTTGGTTCTTTGAAAAGGTCAATAAAATTGAGAAACCATTAGCAAAACTCACAAAAAAAGAAGGACAATACACAAATAATCCAAATAAGAGATACACCAGGCAACATAACAACAGAACCAATTAAAATAAAAAAGCTAACATTATAGCATTATGAAAAACTATGCTCAAACAAATATGAAAACCTAAAGGAAATGGACAAATACTTAGAAATGCAAAACCTACCTAAACTGAAATAAACATCTGACCAGACCCATTACAAAAGAAGAAATTGAAAAGGTAATGCAACAACTTTCAACCAAAAGAAGTCCTGGACCAGATGGTTTTACAAGTGAATTTTATCAAACATTCAGATAAGAACTGTCACAAAATCTACATAAAATATTTCAGGAAATAGAGAAAGATGGATTTCTCCCAGATTCATTCTATGAAGCAAACATATCCTTGATACCAAAGCCAGGAAAGAACACCACCAAAATAGAAACCTATAGGCCAATATCTCTTAGGAACATAGAGGCAAAAATACTGAATAAAATACTGGCCGATAGAATTCAATAATACAACAAAGAAATAATTCACCATGACCAAGTGGGATTCATAACAGGTATGCAAGAATGGTTCAACATAAGTAAAACAATCAATGTTATCATCAAAGCAAAGAACAAGAACCACATGATCATATCAATTGAGGCAGAAAAAGGCCTTTAACAAAATCCAACACCCTTTCCTGATTAAAACACTCAACAAAATAGGATGAGAGGGGAATTTCTTCAACATAGTAAAAAGAATTTAGGCAAATCCAAGAGCCAACATTGTTCTCAATGGAGAGAGGTTAAAGGCATTCCCTTTAAAACTGGAACTAGGCAAGGATATCCACTCTCATCACTCTTATTCAATATTGTATTGGATGTCTTAGCAATAGCAATAATAAAAGAGACGGAAATAACACGTATCCAAATTGGACAAGAGGAGATTAAATTATCATTCTGTGCAGATGATATGGTAGTATACTTGGAAAACCCTAAAGACTCAGAAAGAAAACTATTTGACATAGTTGACCAATTCAGCAAAGTAACAGGATACAAGATCAACAACAAAATTCACTTGAATTTCTCTACAGTGTATTCTCTAAAGAGAATACAGAGCCAGAACTAAGAAAAATAAAACCCTTCACAATAGTGAATCACAAGATTAAATACTTGGGAGTAAATGCAACCAGAAGCACAAAGGAT
>NW_006399955.1:3341713-3356538 GCF_000299155.1 Elephantulus edwardii
AACTCATGCAATATTATTCAAAATGGGTGACCCTGGAGGACATTATGCTGAGTGAAATATCTCAGTCACAAAAGGACAAATACTGCATAGTGCCACTTTTGTAAATCAGGACTGACATCAGAGTTAAGGGGAGACTGAGAAAGGTGGGTTCAATAATGTATACTGCACTGAAAAAGATGAGGGAGAAAACTTTAAAAGGGTTTTGTGATTAAGTATTATTGTCATGGCAGGTGTCCAAAAAGAAAGCTGAATAGTGGAGTGGACTTGGGGGGAGGAATTTTAAAACACTGGGGAAACTTTTCTTTTACTTTTCAAAGAGAAGAGTGTACTGGGGTGAGGAGGGGCCAGAAGAAAAGTGTGACAATGGATGAATGGAAAAAAAAAACCCAAAAACAGACAAACTAGGATCAAGCTTAGAAGCATGATCCAAAGTATAAAGAGACTGCCAAATACAACCAGATATGCACAATCTGAAGAGAATAAAAATGATGGATGGGCCCTTCTAAAGATTATATCTGTGTGTGCATCAACAACTTTTTCCAACAGGGTGAAATAAAACCTACAGACTGGGAACAAACATTTGATACTACCATCTCAGCAAGCATCTTATAACAGAATTATACAGAATACTCCTGGGCCTCCACAAGGAAAAGACTCGTAACCCAATTATAAAATGGGAAAAAGATATGGAAAGAATTTTCACAGAGGAAGATATTCAAATGGTAACCATATACATGGAAAAATACTCCAAATCACTGGCAATAAGAGAGATGCACGTCCAAACCACAATGAGATCCTATCTTACTCCAGTTACAGTGGAAAAATTTAACAGGGCAGCAAGTAATAAAGGAACTCTTATACATAGTTTGTGGGATTATAAAATGTTGCAACCATTCTGGAAGGCAGTTTTGTGCTTCCTCAAAAAGCTGAACATAGAAATTTCATAGAACGCAGTTATTCCACTTCTTGTAGTATACTTTGAAAATATGAGGACTGAGGCACAAATGGAGATTTGTACACCATTGTTCATAGCAACATTATTCAACATCTCAAGAACATGGAAACAGCCCAAATGTCCAACCACAAATGAATGGATTGAGAAATTATGGTACATTCACACAATTGAATACTATGCAGCATGCAGAAGCAATGTTTTTTTAAATTATTTCCTAACTTGGGAGGGACTGGAAAACATTGTACTAAGTGAATTTATTCAACCCCACAAGGATAAATATTGTATAAAACCATTATTATAGAATGAGTTTAAGGATCCAAGAGGGGTGGGAGAGGCTGGAAACAGAGGAATGTGGATGTTCATGGGGGGGAGGGGGGGATTAATTATTAGGTTGTACAATTTGATGGGTGGCAGAGTGAGGGAAATTGATAGCATATCTTTGAATTTGTATTCAAATTTTGTGAATAAATTAGTAGAAGAAACAAAGAAAGGGGGGGGAGATAAATGATTTTTAAATTCAGGTGAGATAGGCCAAAGGTCATACATTGTTTTCTGTGGACTTGTCTTAATTTTCTTCAATTTTATTTTGAACTTGTATGTGACTAGTTGATGATCAGTTTTTACAGTCAGTAACTGGAAAACTTTCATGCTTGGTCCAGTAGAAAATATGATGATGGCGGGGGGTGAGAGTGAAATTGTCAATGATTTAATCTTTCTGTGTTACCAATCAACACCCTTGGTCCTGCAGGCAGGAATCAGGAGATGTAGGGCATCATGTAGAACATCATGTAGGGACCTCACCAAAAGCCTGAAGAGCAATGTGGTCAGTTTCATATTAAGATGTGCCTGACTGAAGCCACAGTCTGCAATCACCTAATATGCAACTGAGAGCTAGACAATGAAGAAGGATGAAAACTGAAGAATAGAAGTCTGAATAGTGCTATTGGAGAAGAATGCAGAATATTCCATGGTCTTCAAAAAGAACAAATAGATATGCCCTGGAGAAAGTGCAACAAGAATGTTCCTTGAGAAGGATGGAAAAGTTTAATCTCATATATTTGGATACGATGTTAGGAGAAGCTCTTCCTTGGAAAGAGACATCATGCTTGAAAATGTGGATAATCAGTGAAGGAGAAGAAAACTCCCAATGAAATAGACTGATAGTTTGTGGCAATGAGCTAAAATGCATTGATGATGATAGGATGACACAGAATAGGACAGCCTTCAAGTGTGTTGTTCATAGGGTCACTCTGAGTTATATTTTACACAAAGGCAGTTAACAATATAGATATGTTGTTGTTGATTGCTGTTTAGTCGAGCACAACTCATAGTGACTGTGTGAACAAAAGGCCTGAAGCCTTTCTATCCATATCATCATTTATCAAAGTTCATAGTTTCCAGAGGTATGTTGTTTAGGAAGTGGATTACACTCCTGCTTCCAAACATAGCTAGCAATCCATAATCATGAATTTATAATCTCTTATGACTAGAGTGATCTAGTAGAATAGAGTAGAACTGTCTTTATGATTTCCAGTTCTGTAAATCTTATAGAAACAGTCACAAACTTTCTCTGGGGAGCATGAGTACTCGAGTTCAAACTGTCTTAATTTGACGTTAGTAGTGAAGGGTTTCAATCACTGTACCATTTAGAGGTTCTTGTGTTTCACACAGAAGAAGCATATTTAAGGGAGATGTTTGTGAGAGACTTAGCAATCTTCTAAGACCTAACATTCTTTTGCTACATCATATTTAATAAGATTATCCCTGAAGATAATTCTGATTAATATGTAGTATATTTTCTCTAAACAATTTAAGAAAGACTGTCAAAAAGTTATGAATTGTACACAATATATTTAAAAAATGTGCAAAATTTTAACAAATCCTATGTGAGGTAGTCTTTGTTGCCTTCATTTTAATTATTGTTATTAGTTGCCATGGAGGTTAGTCTGACTTATACTGACCCTATGAGCAGCAGATCCAAACTCTGTCCTCTTATGTGCTATCCTCATTATCTCTGACATACTTGAGCGAATTGTTGCAGGCCCTGTGTCTATTCATCTTGTTGAGGATCTTCCTTTCTTTTACTGACACTTCACCTTTCCAAGCATGATATTCCTCTCCAAGGAATAGCCTCTCCTAGCAACATGTCCATAATATGTGAGACAAAGCTATGTCGTCCTTACCTCTAAAGGAGCACTCTGGCTTCTGTTTCTCTAAGGCTTATATGTTTGTTCTTTTGGCAGTCCATGAAATACAATTTCTATCAAGTGAGCTGCCACCCCAAGGGCACATGGCTCAAATTCAACAGGTACTCTACAGGAGAAATACAGGCAATCCCCTCCTGTATAATTAAACTATCTCTGAAAACCAACTGGAGGATCATTTATGAGTGTGTTCCAATTTGATGGTGCATAACAAAAACAATAGCAATTTGCTTAAAATAAAAAGAAAACAGGCCAGTCATTAAAGGATTATATTTGAAATAAATAAATAATATCTTGGGTACTGGCCTGAGGGTAAACGAAATACTGTAGTTATTCACTAGGGAGAATTTCATATTATATATTGCTCTAATCTATCTCCCATTTATAACATATTCCTATTAAAATGTTATATGTTTCTCAAAATTAGTTTGAGATAAACTTTTGGCACTATTTGGACAAGTGAAATATTTTCAGCGCTTTAAGATGATCTTGAATCTAAGAACGTATTCCTGTCTTAAATTGTAGCCCATTTTAATTAAATAGCATAAACTTTATATGCTCAGAAAAATTTTTTTAAATTCTGATAAGTTATAATCTCATACTTATAAATATTGCAAGATGGTCTCGAGCACCTATTTATCTTTTTGTTAACAGTCAACATAAATTTTTTTTCTAGGTACATAGCATTTTAAACATTCGCTTTTAAAACTAGTTCATCCTAAGATGCAACAGTTTCATATCCCAGGTTGTTGTATCTATATATTTTATATCAAATTACATGTTGTGATTGTTGTTGTTATGTGCCATCGAGTCGCCTGCGACTCACAGGGACTCATAACTAATTACATGTAGTTTAGGAGCTCTGGTGGCCTAGTAGTACGAATATTTGCTGCAATCTCAAAGGCATGCCGTTCAAATCCACCAGCCACTTTATAGGAGAAGGATGGGCAATCTCCTCCTGTGTTGCTTCTGAAAACCTGCTAGAGGGGCAGCAATGGGTCTGTTCTGACTTGACAATACAAAGCAACAACCGCATCAGATTATAACATTTATTTTACTGTTATTTATATATTTGAGAGATATATACTAACCCAAGTATACAGAAAATGGCCTTCATATACAAAACTAAGGACTACATTAAGTGTATCATTAGTTTGTTCAGCTTTAGATAATATTAACTAAGACTAACTTTATCGCGTTGGAAGCAGGAGTGGCATGTGCTTCCAAAATAGCTTGCCTCAGGAAACACTATGAGGATGGAGCAAACTATGAAAGTTATAGAAATGTTCAGGTCTTTCATTCATAGGACCGCTATGAGTCGCCTATGACTCAATGGCAATTAACAGCAACAACAACAACTTTATCACAGTAATGTGTAAATTCAAATGTTTTGTAGGACCAATAGGTAAATAAATTAGTAAGAAGAGGTATAGAAACTACAGAATTGTGCATTTTAAAACAAATGTTAATTTAAAACTTCTGCTATCTTAACATAATTTCTTATTAAATTGTTATTGTTACTTTAGAGGCAAAACTCTACAAAGATATGTATTTTTCATCTTGTTAAATATTGTCAAGTTAGAACCTTCTCCCTGGAGAAAGGACAAGCAATGTGTGGGGAGGCGGGGGAGAGGGAAAACCACAGGTATTACAATAATGTCTGCAATAGTGGATTCAGTGTAAACAGTTAGTGTGAGCCTGAGCAGGGTCAATCAATGGTTCTTTCTGTCATAACGTTCCTGTAACTAATAACCACCTCCAGATATGATACAGCACAATGTGCCAATTCTTACCCAAAGTTTCTCTGAATTAAAAGGTAGATCTTCTTAAAGGTTTCCTAAATCTTAACGTTTATGGGATATTTCCAGATCTTTTTACCTAAGGAGTTGGTGGATTGGAAATGCTTAATTTTGAACTATTAGCAGCTGCAAGGGAGAAACATGGACAGTTTCCCAAGCCCTGCTCCCTCGCCCCCACATGCCCACCCCACAACAACACCGGGCCCAGTGCCCAGACCCCTACCACTGTCCCACACCCCCACACCACTCACCCCCCACCCCCGCACACCCTTTTGTCCATGCCACCACCACCCTGCACCCACGGCAGCACCTCAGGGCAACTAGAGAGTCCTTCATGCAGCACAGAGACCAAACAACAGCTGTGGATGGTAGGATTTTGAATCAGAACTTTTGTTGGAGAAATTAATTTCTGAGCTACAGGAATACAAAGCCACACCGCACAGATCCAGCCATTACCCGAAGCCACCAACCAACTGCTGTGAGACTGATCTGGCACGAGAAAGGCCAGATGATCCTGACTGAGTTTTCTTGGGCACCACCGATTGCCTCAGAGAGTGCCCAAAGGTGAGTCCACTGGTGGGAGTTTGCCTGAGCTCTCTTGGGCCACGCCGACTACCCAGCAATGAGTGGGCCAATAGTAAATTGTCTGAACTTTTATGAACACTGCACACCAGACAGAGGCGAGTGGATCAGTGGGAATTTGACTTTGACTTACTGGGTCTCATTGGACCCAGGACCCTGTTTGGCCAAGGGCTGGTGTGTGAGGGCACCTGCGTTAAGTGCCACTGTAAAATCGTATATTTTTATCTATATGGATATTGGAGTCTTTATCGTCTAGTGATAAGGAGTTGTACTGCCAATCCTAAGGTATGGCGTTTGAATCCAGCAGTGGCTCCATTGGTAAAAGTATGGGTAATTTCTTCTCATACACTTTGTTGTTAAGTGTCATCGAGTCGCAGGCGACCAATAGTGACCCTATGAAGGAGAGTCCTCGACACTTGGGTGCCTTTCATTCTCTCTCCAGGTTCATAAGGTTTCCGGAGGCAAGCTATTATGGAAGTGGATGCCTCTCCTCCTTCCAAACTTGTTTTAGACCCTAGGCCAAGCCTGGCTTGCCTGGCTTCTAAAGGCAGAGTAGTTCTTCATGTCCAAAAACTGCCACAACTCCCCACCCCCACCCCCAAACAGCACCATGCTCTCTCTGGCAACCAGGCCATAGCAACTCATGCACTTTAGAGCCTCTAAAAACCAATTGAAAAGTCGACTATGAGTCAATTCCAACTCGGTGGTACACCGCTATAATATCTGTTTGCCTGTCCCTCCCTCCTTCCCTTCCTTCTTTCCTTCCTTCCTTCCTTCCTTCCTTCCTTACTTCCTTCCTTCCTTCCTTCCTTCCTTCCTTCCTTCCTTCCCTTCTTCCATCTCTGTACCTGTCCATCCATCTATGCAATTTCAAAGTTTTCCCCATTCAAATAAACACATGATAGCAACAGTGGTGCTAAATTGTCTGTGGTTAGTTTCACCCACCCCTCCACCCCCAGCATTGTCCTGGGTGAATACATTCATTTGCTGAATCATTATAAAGAATCTAAAAATGTAATTGATACTTAAAACAAGAATCAAGAGTTGAAATATCTGAGCATTTGATGTTATTGAGAAAATGTAAAAAATGTATTGTTTGAAATTTTCAGTTGGTATTGTACTTTTATAGCTTCTGAGTACTGGAAATTATTTCCAAAAAAGAAGTGGATAAATATATTTGTTTGAAAATGAACTAAATTTCAAAAAAAGGGAAAAGAAATTGTCTTACAATATCACATTTCGCATGCCTACAATATCACATTTTGCATGCCTACTTGATAAATGAGGTAAGGAGAAGCTCACTGTAGTCTTCCTTTAAGAAGTAACTAGCTATAGACTCAGCCATATGTCTAAGGCTGACTGTGTAATGAGATTTCAGATGTGTGAACAAGAGCACATCACTGAACACAGAGTTCTATTATAGTGCACTGTAAAATGATGAACTATTAATTTAACAGAGTTTTGCATGAAAGTCTAGCCTTTTTCTATAACATTGGGTTTTTTACAAAGACTGATTGAAGCCATTATAGAGGAAGCAAAGCTAACTCTCTCCAGATGTGAAGTTTCTATACCTCCAATTGCTCTTATTCCAGACATATGAGCATGGGTAATAAGCTCAGCTTTAACAGGAAAAAGACCAGCAGTTTTAAAAGTTACCCAATTCATGAAGAAGATAAAAATAGTGTAGAACAACTAACAGAAGCCAAAAATATGAAATTACATGTGGTCATCCTACGTGATTTTATTGTAATGATAGCGTGAAAAATACTCTTATCAAAGCAAGTGGCTCATGCTTAATCAGCCAATATCAGAATATTTACTTACACTCTCAAGGGAAAGATATTATAAAGTGGATCTTGCAGTAATTAAGCACATTTTTGCATGAAAAAAGGTTTTTATTGACATGAAGAATAAGAAGTTATATTGTTTTAATTAAAAAAATTCTACATTACCCAGCTTAATGACATAATTATATTTCAAAATAAAGAGTTTTCAAATAGACAGAATATGTTATTGTTGTTTCTATAGGCCATCAAATTGACTACAATTCATAGCAGGTCTACGAACAATATCTCTAAACACTGCTTTTTCCTGAGCTAATTGCATGGTCTCTGGCACACCTGATTCCATTAACTCTATTACTGTGTCAATCCATCTCCACTATTCCAAGCATGATGTCCTTGTCCAAGGACTAACTAGTCTTCTGAAAACATGCCCAAACTATGTAAAAATCTTTACCTCCAAGGAGCAATCTGGTTTCATCCTCTCAAGGGCAGACTTGATTGTTCTCTTCACAGTCCATTGTATGTTCAATACTCTTCTCCAGCACTATAACCCAAAGACACAGAATTTTTTTCTGTCATCCTTATTCATTGTCCAGTTCTGTAATGCCTAGCAAGTAATTGTAAATATCATGCCCTGAATCAGGTACGCCTTATTCTCTAGACTGGCATCATTGCTTGTTAGCACTCGGAGAGGTTCCGACAGCAAACTTTCAAATTGTAACTCGTCTTTTAATTCTCTGAGATAAGAGCATTGACTGTTTCTCTGAGCAAAATGAAATCGCTAAAATCTCAGTCTCTTCTCCATCTATCATGATACTGCCAATTGGCCCAGTGATGACAATCTTTGTTTTGTTTTTTCATGTTGAGCTGCAATCCATATTGAAGAATGCAGTCCTTGACCATCTGCAGTAAATGCTTCAGGTCCTCCTCAGTTTTGGCAAGCAAGGTTGAATCATCTGCATAATGCATGTCATTGTTGATTCTTACTCCAATTCTGAAGCTATATTCTCTCTCATAAATCCAGTTCTGTCCTGATGTTTGCTTTTTGGTCTAAGTATAGGTTTTACATGAACACAATCAAGTGTTCTGAGATTTCCATTCTCCTCAAAGTTGTTGCTGTTTGTGATTGCCGGAAATCTGAGCATGACTCATAGCAACTCTATGAACAAAAGAACTGAACTTTCTACAATTATCATAATTTCTCACAGTTCATAGATTTTCCAGAGGCATGTTGTTTCGGAAGCAGATGTCACTCCTGTTTCTACAGCCACTCTGAATATTTCACTAGAATGCCAAAAAGCCAAATCAAAGGAAATATCAGAAAGTTAAGGATTAAACAAAAGATTTCGAAGGGTATCTTGGGATGAGAAATCAGAGTATTAAAATGAAATGTGAAAAAGTTGGATTCAGAAAACTAAAGGGGAAAAACTTGCTTGACATTTGTTAAGCTGAAGGCATTAAAGAACAAATTTAAGCCTCAACTTGTAATACTTAAAGATGCTAAGGGAAGAATATTGAGTGATCTAGGAAGCACTAAAAAATACAGAAGTACACACTAGCACCATACCGAAAATAACTGGCTTATACGGAAGAATTTCATGAAACAGAATATGGTCAAGAGGCAATGGTGATGAAGGCAGGAGTTCAAAATGTTTTCAAGGAACTGGCAAAACGTAAGGCCCCAGGAATTAATAAATTGCCAATATTTCAACAGACAGATGTAGTTCTGAATGTGCTCAACAGGTTGTGTCAAGAAATCGAGAGAACAGCTACCTGGCCAACTGCCTGGAAAAAAATTAATATTTATTCCCATTTCCAAAAAAGGTGATCCAACTGAGTGTGAAAATTATCAAACAATACCACTCAAGCAAAACTCCTCCTGAAGATTTTTTTAAAAATTACTGTAAGAGTAGTACATTGACAGAGAACTGCCAGAAATAGAGACTGGTTTTGTGCTTCTACAAGAAGAGACTGTGGCACAAAAGAAATCATTGCCAGTACCAGATGGCTGAAAGTTAAGAGTACCAGAAGAGAAAATATAGCTAAAGTTCTAATAAGGTAATACTAATAATTTTTATTCATACATACTGAAAATTATATATCAAGAATCTATGGAAAGTTTTCTTTTTCCTTAGATAGGATGCTTTCATTATTGTATTTTCAATGTTTTAAAGAAAAAAAATAACATTTAACATGATTTTATTTTGTTTCTGAAATTTAAAATAAAGATAGGTGATAGTGAATTTGACTTATGGCAAATAACTCTGGAGTAGCATCTCTTATTATGGTTTTAAGGATAGTAATAATAGCAATGTTGGGAAGAGTATGTGCCAGGGATATGTCTTATCTCCATACTTTTTCAATCTATATGCAGAACAGACCATACTGGAGGCTGAGCTCTATGAAAAGAAATGTAACATCAGGATTGGAGGAAGAATCATTAACAATCTGTTATGCAGATGACACAGCCCTGCTTGCTGAAACTGAGGAAGACCAGAAGCACTTGTTGCAGAAGGTCAAGGACTACAACTTCCAATATGGATTGAAGCTCAACATCAAGAAAATATTCTCTCACCATTGGGCCAATTGGTAACATCATGATAGATGGTGAAGAGATTGAGATTGTTAACAACTTTAGTTTGCTTGGCTCCACAAGCAACACTTTTGGTACCAGCAGCCAGGAAATTAAATGATGAATTATATTTGGGGAAGTCTGCTGTCAGAGAGTTCTCTAAAGTACTGAAGAACAATGATGTCAGTCTGGAGACTAAGGTCTGCCTAATCCAGGCCATTGTCAATGCAATTACTTGTTATGCATCAGAAAGCTGGACAATGACTAGGGATAATAGAAGAAGAATTGATGTCTGAGCTGTGCTGCTGGAGAAGAGTATTGAATATACCATTAAATTCTAGGAGAACAAACATGTTCTTCCTAGTGAGGGTGAGACTATGCTGCTCCTTGCATGCAAGAATTCTGAAGCTTTGTTTGACATACTTTGAACATGTTGCAAAGAAGGACCAGTCCTTGGAGAAGGATGTCATGCTTGGGAGGGTGGAGGGACAGTTCAAGAGAAGAAGATGCTCGATGAGATGGATTGATTCAGTGACTAGGGTAATACAGTGAAATTGGCACAGGGATAGAGCAGGATTTAGGGCTGTGTATATAGGGTCACTAAGTGTCACAGGTAACTAGTTGGCACACAACAACAACAACAATAATAATTATTATTATTGAGAAATCACTTTTTACATTTTATGTAAAGATTAAAATGTATCCCACAAAATTTATAAACTATGTAAATTCTATCCTTAACATATGTTTAACATTTAAATTAAATATATATTCTTACTATGGAAAAATAAATATCAATAAGAATAACAATTTTTTTTTAAGACTGAATTATTTTTTTAAAGAATTCAACACTACTCACGTGGTTTGAGTCTACCAGTTATTCCACTGGAAAAGGATGGGCATTGTCCTCCCATGTGGTTACTGCCTCTGAAAACCAGCTGTAGATTGAGCTATAAATCACTTCTGCTTAATGGTAAACAACAACAACATACGCACATATTTATTATTTACAGTAATAACACAATAGATATTTTCTTATGCATCATTCAACATATAGGTTTGAGGTTTTTTGTTGGTTTTTTTGGTAGGTATTATGTGCTAGGTTCTGTTAGACACTCACAAAAAGGTATTAACTACATAATGTAACCCCTTTCTCAAATTCTTACACTCTAGCAGAAACCATTTAGGATGACAATACCATCTCAGACAAGAATCTCATAACAAAAGTTTACATAATACTCCTGGGCCTCTACAATTAAAAGACTGATAATCCAATTACAAATTAGTGATTGGAGGAGGGGATTGGGGGCTGGGAGAAAGGTGCAACAATGAATGACTAGAAACCCTAAGTCTCCGTAAACATTCATCAAAATTAATAAAAAGTAAAAAATACAAAAATAGGCAAAAGTCATGGAAATAATTTTCACAGAGGAAGATATTTGGAAGGCAAAAAGATGCATGAAGAAATGCTCCAAATTACTGGCAATGAGAGAGATACAAATCACAACCACAATGAGGTACCATCTCACTCCATTAACAGTGGCAAAGTTTAACAGGGCAGCAAGTAATGAACGTTGGAGAGGTTGTTGCAAGAAAGGAGCTCTTATAGATTGTTGGTGAGATTGTACAATGGTGCAACCACTCTTGAAGGCAGTTTGGCACTTCCTCAAAAAGCTGAACATAGAAAATCCATATGACCCAGCTATTCCACTGCTTGGAATATACCCTGAGAAAATGGAGCTACATTTAAAAAGCTTAGTTAACAAGAAGTTCTAAGAAGGAACAACTTTTAAAGTAAGAGCTTACTAATAAAATAAATAATTAACAACTGACTACAAATGTAGGCTCTGCAGAAAGAAAAGGAATCCCTTAACAAGTTTAGATGTTGGAAAGTAAGCCAGGAGACTGGAGAGAAAGAAGGAAATTATTGGGGATCTTAGAAAAAGGATTCTAATGAAAAGCAGTAACCAAACATCTTGATCATGATAGAGAAGCTGAATTTAGTTCTAAGTATATTGGAGGCAACACTGATAAATTTTTCCAATGTGATAATTTAATTAATTTCAGGCTGATAATAGAAGTAGGAATGCCAGATATTTCATCAGAGTTAGGTTTGCCTACTAGTAGAGATAAGTGGGGGCAATCTTAGATTATATTGGAGTTTAAGTAAAACAGATTTATGGAATATTTAAGTATAGTTGGTGAGAGACTTAAGATATAAATAATGTTACTATCCTTAAGAAAGTGGACAGGTGGAAATACAGATAAGTAGATAAAAAAAGAGTACATAATGATAACAGCATTTGGATATGTTAAGTATTACATGACTGTTGGCAATTACAAAAAAAAAACAAAACAACTACTCAAATGCAATGTCATAAAATTGATTCCAAAACATAGCAAGACTTCACCTACTTTATGAAACTAAATTTTAACAAGAGGAGGCTGTCCATCTTGTCCCCCTCAAAGAAGCTGGTGGAATTGAACTGCTAACCTTTTGGTTAGAAGCATAACATGCTACAAACTATATCAGAATACAAAGAACGAAGCAAAGAAGAATCATTTGCACTTAAATTTAAAATTCATCAAAATATAAGGGACATTTAAGATACTAGACTGATGATATAATCTATATAAAGATTTTCTGTGGAATTTCCATTAATTAAACCAAACATCTTACCTCTATAATTTTTCACACAACTCCATGTCACTAAATATATATTCTTATAAAACAGTTTTCCAGGACTGCATTGCTTGTAGACTACATTAATGAATCTTGAATCTTAAAATTAGGCCAAAGATTACAGCTTTTAGTATGAATTCTATCTGAACATCAGCAAAACAAAAATCCTCGCCTTTGAACAAATAGCCAACATCATGATATATATAGAAAATATTGAAGTTGTCAACAGTTCAATTTTGCTTACATCAATGAAAAACATCTTTAGTTAGCAGCCATCAAGATATCAAAAGCCATGTTGCATTGGGAAAATCACCTGCCAAGCACCTCTCCAAAGGGATAAAGAGCAAGGATGTAAGTTTAAAGGCTAACATATGCCTGGTACAAGCCATAAGACTGAGGAATTGGTGTCTTTGAATGTGCTGCTGTTGAAGCATATTGAATCTTGGACTATAAAAATGATAAACAAATCTGTCTCAGAGGAAGTGCCAGCAGGATGTTCCTTAGAGCAAAGAATGGTGACATTTTATCTCACATACTTTAAATATGATGTCAGGACTGGTCAATTATTGGAAAAAGATATATGGGGAAAAATAGATGGTCAGCAAAAGAGAAGACCTTCAATAAGATGGACTGACATAGTGACTGTAACAATGGGCTCCATCATGGCAAAGATTGTGATGTTGGTGCAAGGTAAAGCAAAATTAATCTGTTATTGATACGGTTGTTATGAATTGTGTGCACCTGACAACAACAACAACAACAACATGCTTGATAGTAGCTCAGTAAGGTTATTAAGTCATTGTTATGTAACTTCTGTAGGTTAGCTTTGGAGAACCAGAGCCCTAACAGCAAGCCACCTTTATTTGCCAGAGCTCCTGCCACTTTCTTGGGAGATGAACGACCTAGAGAGAAGGGAATATTGCTGTAAAATCAAAACCAACTCAGGGCTTCTTTTGGTGTTTTGTTGTTATTATGTTTTTATGTACCATTGTCTCAAAATCGACACCTAGATTTCCCTCCAATGTGTTTTCAGAGCCAGTATATCACATGGGAGGAGTTTTCCCATCTTTCTCCAGTGGAATATCTGGTGGATTTGAACCATATTTCTTTGGTTTGTCAGTGCCGTTCCTTTATTATTATTATTATTAATTATCTATTTATGTTTTTATTATTAAATTTTTAAAATAATTTTAATAACCATTTACAGAGAATTTGGATTTCCATTCATTCATTGCTGCACTTCTCTACCCGCCCAACCCTCTTGCAAAGGAGTTTGGCCATCTTTCTCCCATTGAGCCATTGGTAAATTTAAAGTGCCAGAGAGGTCCTGCCCTTGTGTGAGAAGTGCAACTTACAGTTGACTAGTTTAATACTTGTGTATATATAAATACCACTTGCTGCTGAGGCACTACTGCCGAAAAGGAACCACCACTTCTACAGGACAGAATCCATTCTTCCTATCTCCTTTTTTCAGACACCCTTTAATGCTTCTTTATGTCAAGTTAACAGAAATAATTTTGATAAAGGAAACTCACAAGTAATTTTTTTTCCACAGCTCTGCACACCTAGCACTCCAGTATATATAGGACTGGAATTTGGACCTAAGAAACAGTAAGTTGATACTTTACACAGGAAGTTGGGGTAATGTATAATGTATATGGCATGTTGAAACTTTAGTTTCATCATTACAGAGCCCTTCCTTATCTTTTTATGGTGGTTTTTATCTTGATGTCTATTTTATTAGAAATTAGTATTGCCACTCTAGCTTTCTTAAATGACATTTTCTTGGTTTCGCTTTTGCTAGCCTTGGATTTTTTTTTTTTTTGTGTGTGTGTGTGTGTGTGTATGTGTGTCATTTGTTTTCGTTTTTCTCCTCAAATTTTTAAACTTGTCTTTTTTTTCTTTTTTTCTAGGTAACATAGTGATGGTTTGGGGGGTTTATCTATTTGGCTACTCTTTTTCTCTCAATGGTGCATTTAAGTCATTCACCTGGGTGCAATTAATGATATGCTAAGTTTCATCATTACCATTTTAAAGCATTACTTCCATTCATCTGCTTCCTCTCTCATCTGTGAATGAAGGACTTCCCATAGAATTTCTTGTAGAGTTGGTCTGTTTTCATAAACTCTTTAAGTTCTTGTTGATCTGCAAATGACCTAATTTCTCTTTTGTATTTGATGGACAGCTTTGCATGCTAAGGGATACTTGATGGTAATTGTTTTCTTTCAGAATTCTTTTTTTTTCTA
>NW_006399955.1:3357076-3359941 GCF_000299155.1 Elephantulus edwardii
CTCCCCCAGGTCCCCTCCACCATGTAGCCCTCGCTCTTCTTTCTTGCATAGTTTCTGCTGACAAGTTAGAGCTTAATCTAATTGATTCTCCTTTTTGGGTGACTCTTTGCTTTTCTTTTGCTACTTTCAATTTTCAATCCTTCCCTTAGATTGAAAGAGTTTTACAATGATATGTCTTGATGTTTTTCTTTTGGAGCCCAGTGTGTTTAGCATTTATTGAGCTTCTAGAATATGTGTTTCCTAATTTTTGATGGTATTTGGGAAGTTTCCTTGTAGTATATCTTCCTCAATTTTCTCCATGATTCCTCCCCCCCCCCTTTCTTTTTGGTCTGGAAATGCAGTGAGATATATGTTGGATTGTTTGATTCAAACACTTTCTTTATTTTCCTTTTGTCTCCATTATTTTTGCTTCTTATATGTTCTCAATAAGGTTCTTGTGTTCTAACTTACTGATTCCCTGTTCCATCTTTTCTATTCTATTTTTAGTGCCCTTACCATGTTGACAAATTCTGCCATTTCAGTATTTTTGGATTTTATGTCTGTACGTTTCTATTGTATGTACTATTGTGTTGGTTGTCTCTTCTCTGTCATGTAGTGATGTTTGCTTTTCCCCCCCTTATTTAATATCTATGCACCTAATGATAAACCTGTAAAATACATAAAACAATATTAAACAGACCTGAGGAAAGAAAAAGACAGGACACAAGAGTAGTAGGAAACTTCAACCTAAGTCCCACTCACCAAAGTTTAGTTCAATTCAAAAGAAACTCAACAAAGATGTAGAAGAACTAAATCTAAACAACACAATCAGCCAACTTGACCTCACAAAAGTATTTAGGCTACTTCATGCAGCAAAAACTCAATTTCTTTTCTTCTCAAGTGCACCTAGCATGTTCTTCAGAACAGATCATATATTAGGACACAAAGAAAGCCTCAACAAATTAGAAAACATTGAAATATTACAAAGTGTATTCTCAGACTACAATGCCACAAAACTAGACATTAAGAAAAAGGGGATAAAGGAAAAAAACACCCACATGGAAGCTAAATAATGCCCTTTTATAAACATGACTGAATTATGTTGTTGTTGTGTTGGTGCCATCAAGTTGTAGACGACTCATAGCGACGCTATGAACAAAAGGCCTGAGCACTATTCATACATAGTTTCCGAAGGCAAGCCATTTCGGAAGTGGATGCTGCTCCTGCTTCCAGGCTTGATTTAGTCGGGAAGCTCCAGCCAACACTGTCCACCATGGGTGCCCATTATCATGATTGGCACATCACTGTCACAGTGTTCAGCATCACAGCAACCATGAGTTACCTCTGTACAGAAACGCACAGACCAGTGCTATACCACCTAGAAGAATGTTTGACAGGAAAACAATTTGAAACCTGGGCCGAGGGCCACCTCCTACCTGAAACCCTAGGCCAAGCCTGGCCTGACTCGCTCCTGGAGACAGAGCAAACCTGCACGTCAAACACAAGCCCGAAAAGCACTTGACTCCAAAAGCTTGCCATGATTTCTGCATTGACACCAACATCCTCCTTCTGGCAAGGAGAATTTCCAGAGACCTTGGGAGGAGCCAACCAGGAAGAACATGGCCGCCTCCTCTCCCAGCTGCCTTTGGGCTTAGACCGTCTCCTGCCTGAAACCCTAGACCCAGCCTGGCTTGCCTCACTCCCAGGGTCAGAGCAAACCTGCACGTGAAACACATGCCCGGAAAAGCACTCGAATCCAAAAGCTTGCCATGATTCCTGCGCTCACACCAACAGAAATTAAAAAATATCTCAAAACTAATGAAAATTAAAGTACATCATATCAAAACCCCTGGCATCGAGCAATCCTTCAGCAATCCCTCAGTCTTCAGATCATAGCAAATAACAAGCATATAAAAAAAGAAGAAAGGATTAAAATAAAGCACTTAAATCAATTCCTCAGCAAATAGAAAAGGAACAACAGGATAATACAACAGACTGTAGAAGAAATAAAATTATGAGGATAAGAGCTGAAATCAATGAAATAGAAAACAGAAAAATTATCAAAATGACAGGAATATAGATCAATGGAGTAGAATAAAAAATCCAATTGATATATGACAAATTAGTTAAAGCCATTAAATAGGGAAACTACAGTCTCTTTAGCACATGGTGCTGGCAAAAAGGGACATCTGACTGAAGAAAATTGAAATAGGATTCATATTTCACACCATACACAGAAACCAAATCAAGGTGGATCAGAGACTTAGAAGTAATACTCAAAGACATAAAGATTATACAAAACAAAATGGGCACAAAATTAGAAGCCCTGGCATAGAGCATAAATAGACTTGTCAACACAGCAAAAATTACACATCCTAGAGAAAATAACATTGATAAACATTACCTTATTAAAATCAAATCCCTGTGTGCATCAGAAACATTGTACAAGAGAGTAAAAAGAAAGCCCACAGACTTGGTAGTGAAAAAAAATGTCAATGACATTTCAGACAAGGGTCTCATGACAAAAGTTTACATAATACTACAGGGACTTCACAAAAACAAACAAACGAAAAAACCAAGCGTGATAACTCAATAACAAAATGGGCAAAATACATGAAATGACTTTTGTAAAGGAGAATATTTAGTTGACAAGAAACAGGTAAGGAATGCTCATAATTACTTGCAATCAGACAGATGCAAATCAAAACCACTATAAGTTACCATCTCACTACAATTGTTATTATTTGCCATAGGGTTACCCATGACTCACAGGAACCCGATGTACAATACTTCTGAAGCCTGCCCTGTCCTGAGACAGCTTCAATGATTTTGACACACCTACCTCCATTTTCCCAGAATCTTCCTTTCTTGTGCTGTCCCTTCATC
>NW_006399955.1:3360895-3361935 GCF_000299155.1 Elephantulus edwardii
CTCTAGTTCCACAACCTCTTCTAAACGCAGTTCATATTTCTGGTAGTTCTCTATCAATATAATATTCCAATCATTTTGGATAATCTTCAGTAAGATTTAAAGTTTTTAACAGCAAACAATAAGATTGGAGAAGATGCTGAGAAATTGAAACTCTTCTACACTGCTGGTAAGATTGTAAATTGGTACAAGTACTATAAAAGACAGTTTGGAGTTTGCTCAAAAATGAGTTAAAAATCCTGTATGACCCAGATCTTCCACTGGTAATAATACATCCCAAGGAAATTAGAACTAAGACTTGAATGGAGATATGTACACATACAATTATAGCAGCATTGTTCACAATAATAAAAAAATGGAAAGAGCCCAAATAAATACCCATCAACAAATAAATAGAGAAATTAGGTTCATTCACACAATGGTACTCTATGCAGCACTAAGGAATAATATTTTCACAAAATACTCTATACCTTAAGAGAGACTCAAAAGCATTGTGCTGAGTGAAATATCTCAGTCACATAATAGCAAGTATTGCCTGTGGCACTACTGTGAAATAGGAGCGTAACTAAGCAATGTATGTATAAATGTTACCAAGGGAAAAGAGGAGGCGAGAGGGTGGCAGAAAATAGGGAAGAGGGGGAAATTATTGAGATAACAGAGGTTAATGAGGGGGGCTGGTGAAGGAACAATAAAAGTTCAACAGGAATTTGAAAATTTTTTTTTATATGCTGTAGAATCGCCTGTGGCTCATAGCAACCCCACGTACAAACAGCTCTGAAACCTGCTCTATCCTAAGCCAATCTTACTGTCTTTGACACATTTTTCCCATCACCCCAGTCACTGAGTCAATCCATCTCATCAAGGATCTTCTTATCTTGTGCTATCCCTCCATCCTCCAAAGTGTGAAGTCTCTTTCCAAGGAATGGTCCTTCTTGCAACATGCCCAAAGTATGTCAGATGAAGCTTCAGAATCCTTGCCTCCAAGGAGCTTCCCGGTTTCATCCTCTCTACAGGATGATAATAGGCAAAAAGCAATAGTAATA
>NW_006399955.1:3365611-3367052 GCF_000299155.1 Elephantulus edwardii
AAAAAAAAAACCCACACAAAACCGACAAACAAACAAGCAAACAAAAAATAACCCCTCCATACATACGTTCCTCAGTAGCAAAAAGGATTTTCAAGAAGATGACAAAATGATAAATGTAAACAATGATGTCAGGGAAGATATGCGAAATGTGCTATTAAACTTTGAGATTTTAACAAATATATTAAAATATATTAAAATAAATTGTATATTGTTTTCAAAAGAAAATCAGCATGCTAAATAAAATAAAAACTGACCCTGAATCAAACTGGATCTAGCTGTAACCCTAGCCTTAGACATAAACTTATCTCTGGATCTTTTTCAGCCAACATGAACCCTGTGGTGTCTGTTTTATTTTGAGTTCACTGGACAACTTCTCATTCTTGATCTATACACCATTATATTATTTCACAAGCAAACAGACATTCTTCTGGTTACCTTTGCATCAGCCAGGATCCATCTGACACAAGCAATTATATTCTTGGTGGTATGGCCCTTTCTAAATCCAGCTTAAACTCTTGCTAGTTCTCTATGTACTGTTCCAGTCATTGTAGTATGATCTTCAGCACAATTTTACTTGTGTGATATTCATGATACTACTTGATAATTTCTTCATTCTGTTAAATCTCCTTTCTTGGGAATGGGAACAAATATGGATCTTTTCAGTTAGTCTATGAAGCAGTTGTCCTCCCAGCTACCTGTCATAGAGTGGTGAGCACGTACAAGGCTGCATCTGTTACTTGAAATATGTAAATTGTATCTATCGATTCCTGGAGCCTTATTTTTTTGCCAGTGCCTTAATTAAAGCTTGAGGTTCTTCTGTTGTAAACCACTGACTCTTGGTCATGTAGTATTTCCAAGAAATATGTTTAAGTACAGTTATTCTGTGTATCCCTTCTACTTTTTTATATTTCCTGGATCATTCAAGATTTTACCCACAGATTCTCTAAGTATTGCAACTTGACACTTTGTCATTCAGTTCTTTCTGGTTTAGTAATTTGAGTAAGTTCTTCCCTTTTTATTCTCAAAGTCTATGTCTCTGCACAGTATGTTCTAATAGTATGTTTTTTCTGCTCAAGATGCCCTTTGAAATCTTATGATAAAGCATGTATCTGTGCTTTATTGACTTCGCAAAGGCACTTGACTTTGTGGATCTTAATAAATTATGGCTAGCATTTGGAAAAATGGGAATCCCACAACACTTAATTGTGTTCCTACAAAACCTGTAATAAGACCAAGAGGCTGTTGTGTAAACAGATCAAGGTAAAACTGTTGTTGTTGTTGTTGTTATGTACCACTGAGTCACTTGTGACTCATAGCGACCCTATGTACAAGAGCCCTTAACTTTGCTCTGTCCTGTGCAAATTGCACTGTCTCTGACATACCCAACCTGATTACCCCAGTCACTGAATCAATCCACCTCATAGAGGGCCTTCCCCTCCTA
>NW_006399955.1:3368181-3382326 GCF_000299155.1 Elephantulus edwardii
AACAAATATGCTTTAAAATAAGAAGGTATGTGTCAGCATTATATTCTTTCCTCACACCTACTCTATCTTTACGCAGAGCCCATTGAGAATCTGGAATCTAGGAAGAAGATTTGGCATCAGAATTGGAGGAAGACTCATCAACAATTTGTTTTACCAAGTGACACAACTTTGTTTGCTGAAAGTGAAGAGGACATGATGCAGTTGTGGTAGATGATCAAAGAATATAGCCTTTCAGTATGAAATACATCTCATTGACAAGAAAACAAGGATTATTACCACTGAACTTACAGGCAGCATCATGATGGGTAGAGAAAAAGTTGGAACTGTCAGTGACTTCATCTAACTTGGACAAAAAGTAGATACATTTAGTACCATTAGTAGGAGATCAGAAGACCTATTGCACCTTGAAAGTCTTCAGTCAAACACCTCTCCAAATTATTGAGAAGTAATGATGTTAATTTGAGGAGAAAGGTGTACCTGTTTCAGACCATGGACTTTTCAATCATCTGATATGCATCTGAGAGCTAGGAAATAAGGATGACAGAAGAATAATTAATACTTTAAACTATGGTACTGGAGAAAAGCATTGAGTATCCCAAGGATTGGCCAAAGAACAAACAGTTCTCGGAGATAGAGTAGGTAGAGTATTTCTTGGAAGAGAAGATAATAAAGCTTCATCTCATATACGTTTGGAATATTGCTAGGAGAAATTATTCATTAGAAAGGGACGTGGTGGTTGGAAAAGTGGAGCAACACTGAAAAAGAAATAGACTCTCAGGTGGATTGGCACAGTGACGGCAGTGATGGTCTAAAGTGTGTTAGAGTTGGTAGGGTGGCTTAGGATAGGGACTCATATAGGGTTATTAGGAGTCATACTCAGTGACAACCATAACAACAATTATAATATGTAATGTTCATAGGGTCAATGTAGAAGAGGGAGATCTTGGATAAGATGAACTGACACAATGATTCTGGCAGTGGGATCAGACGTGTCAGAGACAGGATTGTTGGCTCAGCATAGGGCAAGGTTCAGGCCGTGGTTCAAAGGGTTGCTATGAGTTGTAGTTGACGACACATTAAAAACAACATCACATTATCAGTCTGTTATTTCTAGACTGTTGTTGTTGTTGTTGTTATGTGCCATCAAATCATCTGCAACTCATAGTGACCCTATTCACAACAGCTCTGAAGCTTGCCCTGTCCTGAGTCAGTCTCACTGATTTTGACATATCTACTCCCATTGCCCTAGTTACTGTATCAAATCTATCTCATCCAGGGTTTTCTTCTCTTGCACTGCCCATCCACCTTTCCAAGTATGATATACTTCTCCAAGGATTGATCCCTCATAGCCACATGCCCAGAGTATGTGAAATGGAGCTTCAAATTCCTAACCTCCAAAGAGAAACTTGATTTCACACTCTTCAAGACAGACATATTTGTTATCTTGACGGTCCATGGTATGTTCAAGACTCTTCTCCAGCACTACAATTCAAAGACATCAATTCTTCTTCTGTGATTCTTAATCATTGTCTAGCTCTCAACTAGAGGGGGAAATTAATAAGCTCCTAAACAAAAACCGATCAGCGTCTGAGGTTAAGATGTGTCTAAAAAAATCCTACTAATATTTCTCCCATGTGAACTTGCCCACCATCTTCCACTACTCCACAAGATAGATTTACTAATATAATGCAATCAATTATCTTAAAAAGAGAAATGGTCAGTTTACAAAGACAAGGCTGCAGTCTACCACACAACCGTCTTTCATAAGTTTTAAGGGCAGGGAAGCTTGAATGATGATTATTTACACTTAAGTCCTGAGTAAATTTCAGATCAGATGGGATCAATGGTACTGATTAACAAATTGCAGAATAATTTGGATGGGAACTAATTGCTTCATTCTCTCCTTTGGCAAAAATTCTCACTTTGATCTGTGATAGAGTAAGTAAATCTGTTATGTGTACCTGAGAATATGCACCAACTTAAAGGCATTTTCAAACAGAATTTCTATGTTTCTTTAAAGCCTAAATCTTTGTATTCTTTGAGAAAATGTTAAGCCCAAACTGACTTAAAAAATAAAAAAAGAAATGCCTGAACAAGCACAGTTATAAAAGTAATTTAGAAGTTAAAGTAAAAGTTATCATGTAAATGTGTAAATAATGAGTTGGTTTTTAAGTCCCAAATAAACTCTTACTTACTACATTCATATTGATTCTAAAGTCAGGTAGTGTGTGTGTGTGTGTGTGTGTGTGTGTGTGTGTATATATATATATATAGAGAGAGAGAGAGAGAGAAACAAAACTGGTAATAAAGGGAAAAATACTGAGAAAGAAGAGAAGCAACAAGCTGATGGCAAAGGTAAATGCAAGTAGTAACTGTGGGACTGTGGGGATGAGATTCTGTTTACACCAAAGAGAAGAAAAAACAAGTAGGATTGTGCAGGCTTTTAACCCTCTGGAATGTTATGTTGTACTGATGTGCACTGGACTTCTCAGTAGTTCTTAAGAGTACCCAGTAAAACAATTAATAAGCCTCCCCTAAGCAGCTGAATAATAGATTATATACACCAAACCAGTCACTATTGAGTCAATTTAGACTCATAGCAATCCCTGCGTTAGAGCAGAAGTATTTCTGAGGGTTTACTTTCCTGTAATGCCTAAAAAGCTATGGCTAGTTATTCAACATGGATGAACAAAATAAGGCAAAGTTTTTTAAGTTTCAAATTAAATTTATAAGCTCATTATTTTTTTAGTACTAGTTTATTTACAAAATTCAAATACACTGATTTTGAAAACAAATTCCTCCAATTTCCCTCACCCACCACCCATCAAATTGTACAACTCATGATTAATGTTCCCTGCCCTTTAACATCTTCATCCCTCTGCTTCCATCCACTCCCACCACTCTTGGATCCTTATACTCATTATAAAATAATAGTTTTATACAATATTTGTCCTTGTGGGAGTTAGTTTACTCAGCATAATGCTCTCCAATCCCTTCCAGAGGTACACATGGATATTTGTATACCAATGTCAATAACAGCATTGTTCACCATGGCAAGAACATGGAAATAGTCCAAATGTCCAACTACAAATGAATGGATTGTGTAATCATGGTACATTCATATAATGGAATACTATGCAACACTCAGGAACAATGATTTTGTACATTATTACCAAGCTCATTTAATTTTTAAATATCCAGCCCAAATTATAACTTCTATTTGAAGACCTTTCAAAATGCTCTCCTTTATAATGAGGTCATGGAAGCAATGATATCAGGTATGAGACATGTATAAGTTATTTTCTTTATGGGACAGTTTACAAGTAACTAAGAGATTGATCTTGAACTGATTTTACATCACCAAGAAAGGTTGGGTCATTTCCTTGGAAAAGTGTCATGTAATGATGACTAGAGATCAAATGATAAGTCAAATATATTTTTTAAAGCTACTTTAACATGACGAAAATTTTTAAAAAGTAGTATATAAAGCAACTCAAGAAAGCACAGAACCTAGACATATATTGAGAACAAAAATCTTGAAACTAAAAAGATCTAGTTTAACCCTAAGCTCTTTTAAATACAATTAATGTGATCTTGTAATGGTAACCAAAAGGTTCTGTGTCTCTGCCAGTGTGAATCCATGAGTGGCTCTGAATATGAAAGATGGGAACTCTTCTCCCATTGAAGGACTCAGAAATCTGATGAAGGATTGCTGTGAGTTGGAACCAAATTGATGGCAGTGTTTTGGTTTCTTTTTAAACCTTTATACTTTATTTTTATTTTGACCAATATAATTCAATTATTTCTAGGTTAGAACAAGCTTTGTATTGACTGGCATTGACCCTTTGACTTCTCTACACTATGCAAATGACACAACCCTGCTTGTTGAAACGGAGGAGGACCTGAAGCGCTTGCTGCAGAGGGTCAAAGACTGCAGCCTACAATGTGGATTGAGGCTCAATGACAAGAAGACAAAGATTCTCACCACTGGACCAATTGGCAGCATCAGGATGAATGGTGAAGAGACTGAGATTGTTCACAGCTTTAGTTTGCTTGGCTCCATGGTCAACCCTCTTGACACCAGTAGCCAGGAATTTAAAAGACGTATTGCCATGGGAAAGTCTGTTGTTAGGGATCTCTCCAAAGTACTGAAGAGCAATGGTGTCTCTCTGGAGACTAAGGTGTGTTTGATACAGGCCATGGTCTTTGTTATCACTTGTTATACATCAGAGAGTTGAACAGTGACTTTGGATGATAGAAGGAGAATTGATGCCTTTGAGCTGTGATGCTGGAGAAGAGTATTGAGGGTATCGCAGACTGTTAGGAAAACAAAGAGATTCATCCTGGAAAGGGTCAAACCGGGCAGCTCCTTGGAGGATTCTGAGGCTCCATCTAACATACTTTGGATATGCTGTAAGGAGGGACTGATTGGTCCTTGGAGAAGGACATCATGCTTGGGAGGGTGGAGGGACAGCACAGGAGGGGAAAGCCCTCTAGGAGGTGGATTGATTCAATGACTGAGGTAATAGGGATGGGAGTGTCAGAGACAGTGCAATTGGCACAGGACAGAGCAGAGTTTAGTGCTGCTGTACATAGGGTCGCTATGAGTCGCAAGTGACTCAATGGCACATAACAACAACGACAACAATAGGAAAAATAAGATTTTTATGGCCTAGCAGAATATTGATTATATATATCTTTAAATTAAATACGCTAGTTCTTAACATTATACTGAGACTATAAGGTTCTTAAGATTTGATAAAACAATATTTTTGTTTTGGGGAAATATACTTTTATTAAAAACAACAAATGAAATGTCTTCTGAGCAGTTTTTAGGAAACTCACTACATACTGTGTTACTTAGGCTATTTAGTATGGTGGCCTACGTAGTAAGGAATTGTATGACTATTATAAAGGCAAGTGTTTGGAATCTATCAACTGCTCTTCGGGGAAAAATGGGCAATCTTCTCTTCTGCAGTTACTGCCTCTTAGTGGTAAGTCAGTTCCAACTCGACAGTACATGACAACAACAGGAATTCTTTTAGGTAACATCATAATAATGTATGAGTTGACTATTATTAAAATTTAATTAAAGTCTAATTCTTTGAGGTAAGGAAATTGGGCAGTCTATCACTGAGCAAGGATGAGTATCTGTTAGTGTATAATACTGGCAGAGATTTGCCTCTAAAGTAAAATTCAGGAAATCTTGAAAAAAACAATAGAAATCACACAATTTAAAAAGTTTATTATTGCTTATTAAATTAACATTTTTTTTAAAAAAAGGAGCTATGGTGGCAAGAAGCTGCACTCCAATTCTCAGAGGCTTGCAGTTCAAATCCACCAGGTGCTCTCTTGGAGAAGGAGGGACAATCTCCTCCTGTACCAGTCAGATCTGATTTGACTGTACACGCACACAAAATAATAAAATAAATAAAATTAAAAAATAAATAAATAAAAAGATTCAAAGATAATTGAAATATTACAACTTTAGTTTCCAGACATACAGCGTGAGGATTTAAAACACATACCAAAGAAAGAGAGCTCTGGTGCGCTAGTGGCAAGAAGCTACACTGCAATTCTGCAGGCACATAGTTAGAGGCCACCAGCTGCTTCACGAGAGAAAGGTGGATAATCTCCTCCCATACAACTAACTGCCTCTGAAAATCTCCTGGACGGTCAGTTATGGGTTGGTTTCAACTTGAAAATAAATAACAACCACCACCATAGGGAGTTCTGATGAAGAGTCATAGTGGTTATTAAATATTTTCCAACCTGGAGAGAGGATGAAAGGCACCCAAGCATCGAGGACTCTCCTCCATAGGGTCGCTATGAGTCGCCTGCCACTCGAAGGCACTTAACAATAACAACAACAACCTTCTAGAAAAACTATTCTACGTGAGACAGTGCAGAAGAGGAAGACTCCGAGTGAGATGGATTGACACAGTAACTGGAGTAATGGGAGTAGGTGTGTGGAGATAGTGAGACTGATTCAGAATAGAACAGAGCTCAAAGGTATTGTGCATAGGGTCACTATGAGTCACAGGCTCATAACAGCAATAGTCAATGGCACTGAACAACAACTAAGTTCTGCATGAATTATGGTTAGCTGTTGTGAAATTGCTCTACTAGATAACCTCATGTATACACAAAGGGATCAGTCTCTTCTGGTTCAGAGTATTCATGGGCTAATTTTTTTTTAAATAGATTTCCTAAAATTTTTGTCATCATCTATTTTAAGCTGGAAGCTCCACTTAAACCTGTTCCACATCATAGTGAGATGGATTCACTGACAGACAGGTAGCGACTGCACTTGGGATACTTTCACTAGAAATTGAACCTAAATCTCCAGCATGAAAGGAGACAGTTCTGCTGCTATTCACTTGCTCATCTCTCTTCCATGGAGCAAATGGTGGATTTGAATCACATGCCTTTGGGGCTGCAGCGACGTTTCTTTAGAAAGAGATATCATGCTTAGAAAGGATCAGTAAAAAAAGTAGAATAGCCCCCCAAAAGATGGATTTATGGGCTCACATGATCACAGATGGTGTGGATGGCATAGCATAAGAAAGATTTAGGTATGTTATTTATAGGATCGTTATGAGTCATGTTAGATTTAATGACACTTAACAAAAACAACACCAAGTTTACACAAATTTTTTTTCTAGAGCTTCCATGCACATGCATGCATATCCCACACACACACTGCACACACACATATTTCTAGGTCATGATATTTTTATACTGTGATTACTGATTGAACATGCGCTGCAAATAAACAAACAAATATCTTAGAGAAGATGCAGCAGGAGTGCTCTTTGGAGGCAAGGATGATGAGTCTTCTCCTTACATACTACAGACATGTTGCTAGGAAGGGCTATTTCTTGGACAAGTATATAATTCTTGGAAGGGTGGAGGGTCAGCTAAGGAGAGGACGTCCCTCAACCAGGTGAATTGTCACGATGACTGTCACAATGGCTCTAGTGTGTCAGGAAGTATGAAGATGGCACAGGATAGGATTCCGATCCAGTGTTCATAGGGTCGCTAATCAACTTGACAGAACCTAACAACAACTGTAATTGATTGAACATAGGAGAAATAAGTTTTGTGTTTTTTTCTATGTACTATCAAAATATTCTACTCTCATTTGAAATAGAATCTAGGAAACTAACAACATTTCTTCATTTGCTAATTTTCAATTTCCATTAAAGTGAATGAGCCAAAATTGACTTGGAGGCAATGACTTTTTGATTTTCTGAAAGGAGCTCTGTGGTTTAGTCTCTAGGAAGTTGCACTGCTAACTCCAAGGCCACAGCTGTCTTTTAATTTATGCCTAGCATTCACTCTGAGAGTAAAATTGGACAATCCCCTCCTATGTGATTTATAGTTTTAAAACCTCAATGGAGGGTCAGCTATGAGTCCATTTTTTGACTGGACAGCAATGAGTTGAATAGAAAATATCAAAAGCTCCTTTAGGAACATTGAAAAACCCACCCTGTATAAGAGGAATATTGATAGTCACCAGCAATATTGCTTCCATTACACTTCCAGGTACTACATTCTGCTCTATTCAGAGCTGTAAGAACTGCACAGAATTCTATCAATTTAAAAAGGCCTCGAGACATTAAAAATTAATTTTTAAAGAGAGAAATAAAATGATTCATTTTGCAAAGCAGTTAATGAGGTGGTTACCAGCATTTCTGAATACTTTTACACATTACTATGGGAGTAAAATCAGACATGTTATTCCTTTCGACCAAGTAAGTAACTTTCTAACTTAATTGGATGATGATTGGACTGTTAACATGAGGGCTTCCTACTGAGACTTAAGTGATGTTTGGAGCACATGTAAAACTTCTCAACATTGATCAATGAATGATTCATTACTAAATTTCACAAAATTTTGTTAACTAATTTATTGCCATGCTTCCTCTGGCAGGGACTGAAAAGACAAGGTAATGGTGGGCATAGTTCAATGGTGATTAATTTTATAAAACACAATATACAGGAATGATTGTATGAAATACAAAATGAATGAAGGAAATTGTGATGCACAGTGTATATGAATTATGTATGCAAACGAATATGAAATAAGAATATTTTTAAAGTAAATTAAAAAAAAATAAAATAACTAGTGAGATGTATATGAATGTCTGAAAGAGGAAGTAGAAAAGAGGAGGGGGACAGAAAAATAGGAAGGGTGGGTGACACATTTTTGAGGTTTAAGATACTGTCTTAATTTTGTCTCACAACATACTCTGTTGCCACCTGCATTTAAAAGTCACTTATACTTAATTTCCTTCATAACTTCTCATCCTTTCCAGTTGATTTTTCCTTTTCTTTATTTGTAATTGTCATCACTCTTGTTTGTATTTGTTATTATCCCTTGAAGGTGTGCTATATTGTAATGTTGCCATGTACCATCAAGTCAGAACCTACCCTCTAGTGGGTTTTCAGAGGTAGAAAAAGGCATGGGAGAAGATTTTTCATCTTTCTCCTGCAGATCACCAGGTGGATTTGAATTATACCTTTGTGTTGGCAGTATAATTTCTTACCACTCAGTCACCAGAGCTCTCTGTGTTAGAACAGGTATTATTTACTGGAGAGATAAATCGTTCAAGTCAAAACTATTAGTATTACACATGATTTTAAGCTCAAACATGTAACCATTTGAGTTCATTGCAATAGCAGTGTTGCTGTTGTTGTTATTAGATGCTGTTCTTGAATTGAGTATGACCCATAACAACCCTGGGGGAAAAATGTAAAGCCTGTTCCATCCTGTGGCATCTTCAACTTCCTGACACACTAGAATCTATTGCAGCAGTCACTATGTCAAACCTTCTTGTTTGAGGGCCTTCCTCTTCTCTAGACCCACTAGCTACATTTCCAAGTACGATGTCCTTCTTCAAGGAATAGCCACTCCTATTAACATGCCCAAAGTATGTGAGATGGAACTTTATCATCTTTACCTCCAAGGAGCACTCTGGCTACACTTTCTCTAAGATATATTTGTTTGTTCTTTTGATAGTCCATAGAATGCTTAGAGCTCTTCTCCAACACTAAAGATAAAAAAGACATCAGGTCTTCTGTCATCCTTATTCTTTATTCAGATCTCATATGCATAGCAGGTGACCATAGTATTTATCACAATCAGGTTATTAAGCCAAAGGTTAGTGGTTTGAATAATCTGTCCTTCCATCAAAGAAAGATAGACATTCTCCTCCTGTAAAGATTTATGAGCTTAGGAGAGGCATTGGAGGATCACCATGAGCTGGAATCATTTCAATAGTCGTAGGTGTGGATATGATTTACTTTATTTATATAAACAAATAACATAAAAGCAAGTCTACTTTTCCCCCTCCAAATTTTCTAAACTCTGTTACATTTTCATTTCTAGAATTGCTGTTGTTTTTGTGAGCTATTGAGTCACTTCTGACTCAAAGCGACCCTGTGTACAACAGCCCCAATTCTGCTCTATCCTGTGTCATTGTTACTGTCTCTGACGCACCTACCACCATTACCCCACTCACTGAATCAATCAACCTCATAGAGGGTCTTCCTCAATTGCACTGTCATTCCTCTGTGCCAAGCATGATGTCTCTCTCCAAGGACTGGTGCCTCTGTTGTAGCATGTCCCAAATATATCAGATGAAACTTAAGAATCCTTGACTCCAAGGAGCAACCTAATTTCTCCCTCTCTAGGATGGTAGAATGACTCTAAGATTATCTGGCAAATTGTAATCCATTTACAAATTTGATTCAAAATACATATATCCATGCTTTTGTTTCAAAATAAATCAATCACCCTCTTAGGGCTGGTGCCCAAACCCTTTCTGTGGTGATGTGAAGCTCCTATGAAGGCCTATGAGTTCTGCAGTGGTGCTGTTGATCGCTTTGGAAGGCCTAGCCCCAGCCCAAGTAGAGGTTCACAATTTGTCTGGCACCCAGCACCACCACAAAAGGCCACACAAGCTGAAGGAACTTAAATATACATTTGGAAACAAGACTAAGGCAGCCACTAGCACAGACACATTTCTGTTAGACTAAAGCATCACTAACTCCTGAAGCTCATCAACAGGATGGGTAACACAGTAACAGTAAAGAGGGCTCAAGCGTGTCAGAGATGGTGAAGATGGCACAGGATAGGTTAAGATTTAAGACTGCTGTTCATAGAGTCATTATGAGTCATAGCTAATATTATAACATTAAACATATAACAATAAATCCTTAGAAAGCATTTGTAGTATCTTTGCCAACAGACAGGAAGCCAACATTCAGAAAAGAGAGAAAAACCAAAAATATTTTTATAAAGTCTCTGAACATCTTGAAGCCACAGAACAAAAAGCCACTTGACAAAATGCCACACGTCAAACATCTCTCTCTGTATCTTCTGAATACTGAGATTGGTGTCTCTTCTCTGCGACTTAAGCCAGCTCTACTCTGGAACTTGAGAGCTGCTGAACTACGTTGATGTTTCTCATTGCCTTCCCGCCACACACACACACTGACAGCATTAAAAGCATTGTGCCCAATTAAGGTTGCACAGTGGAATGTACTTGGGGTGGGGGATTGTGTACCAGGGAGGGAGTGTTTCTTTTACTTTCAAAAGAGAGGAGCGAACTGGGGTGCGTGGTGGGGTTGGGTGGGGAGAGAAGTGCAGCAATGAATGAATGGAAATCCAAAATCTCTGTAAAAGTTCATTAAAATTATTTAAAAAAAAGAAAAGAAAAATAAAAGCATTGTGCCCATCAACAAACGAATAGGTAGAGAAATTGTAGTATGTTCACAAAATGGAATATTATACATCATTGAAAAAAAATTCATGAAATATTGTACAAAATGGGTGATCATGGAGGACATTATGCTGAGTGAAATATCTCAGACACAAAAAGACAAATCCTGCATAATGCCACTGTTATAAAACAGGACTAACAGGGGGGTTGGGGCGAAGCTAAGAAACGAGGGGATAAACAATGTCCACAGCTTTGAAACAGACAAGAAAGATAACTATATAAAAGGAATATATGATTATGTGTTATTGGCATAATGATAAGATCTGCATAGTAAAGTGGATTTTGGGGGTGGGAACTGTGAAAGAATTTTTTTCCAAAGAAAAAAGCAAACTGGGGGAGGGGGTAAAAGGAGTAAAATGTGGAACAATGAATGAATGAATGAAAATCCAAATTCTCTATAAACATTCATTAAAATCTCAATAAAAATAAAAGTAACAACAAAATCACCAAAACTTTATAAATCACTATTACATATTGAATTTTGTTTTCCCAAAATATAGGTTGTACCTAACTTCTATGCCTGTGGTTATAATCGCATCTGGAAATGGGTTGTCCTTGTTATGTTTAAGAAACAGATCACAGTAGGCTTTCTTTTGAGTAAATTTCTTTAAAGATATAAACCAACGGTGTTATAAGAGATGAGAGATGCCTGGCTCAATAAAGATTTTCCAGAAGCAGAAGTCCAGGAGAGGCAAGAACTTCCACAATTAGCAGAGAAAATAAGTCTTCACCATTAGTCATCATCTTAAATTTGGATTTCTAGATTCCTCAGTGGGGAGCTATGGTACCATACTTAATAGGGGATTTCACTACTAATCCAAAGGACACACCTCTCTAGTAATTCAGATCCACCAGAGGCTATAATGGAGAAATATAGGCAATCTCCTTCCATGTTTATGGCTGTAGAAACCAGCTGGAGAATCAGTTGTGAGTCTGTTCAAGGCAATGGTTTAGAAAGGACCTTCCTAAACTTAAGCAGTGGTAAAGAAGAAGGAACAAAGAAATCTGTAACTGGCTGTGATCAGTTAGTTCTGGACTTCACTGCTGGAATCCTCCTAAACTGCGAGAAAACTAATTTATCTGTGTGGAAGCCATCCATTTGTAATATTTCTTTTACAGGAACATTAGATAATAAAGGCAATCTCTAAAGTATTGGGGATTTCCCAACTAAATCTGTTTTCTTCTCTTTAAAATGAAAACACCTCCAGCATTTCAACAATTGTAATTAATGCCAAATATTATGTAGCAAATCGTTATGCCTGCTGCTTCCTTACCCACATGCTGATTATCCTGTGATCTGCCTTGCTGCTTTGTCAACCTGATGAGTAGTGTTGCCCTCCAGACGCCCTGCCCACCTGTTCATAATTTAATTCCAGCATGTCATGCCTGGATATTGTATGAAATGTTTAAAATACTGAGAAAGGATCGCCTTCCAAAACAGAGAATATAATGGCTACTTATTCCTACTTCCCTACTGATTCTCCTGTATTTGTTTTCCTTTTATTAAAAAAGATGTGGTTCCTGCCTGCCTATTTTTCTTGGATTTGAAACTTAATTGTTCCTGTGAATGTCCTTCACCATGTGCTTTAAGAATGTATTCTCCAGATAGTCATCTTCTTCTTTGCTAGAGCTTCTAGGTCCAAGAGCAAGATAAATGTGGCAGGTGTGGTAAAAGCCAATTAAAAAACAAATCTGCACTAACTGATGGGTAATCTTCAGTAAAATCACTAGTGACAATACCAGATGCCTGGGGAAAATTAACATTGACCAGATCCGTTTATTGCTGGCACTGCTTTGATTCATCTGCACCAGGCAGCTGCTGTAAAGGTAAATGGCTTGCACTCTCATTTTGCGCTTTATGGGTTTGTTTTGTTGCAGTATTCTTAGTATTTCTTTTTTGTTTTCACCCAGGTTTGTAATAGGTCAGATGTTAGCATTTTCAAACAGCCTTTCCATCTTCCCTCATTTCCCAGAGATCCAAATTTGCAAGTAGATTAGTGCTGCATTTGAGTTAATCACGTTTTGAACTATTCAACTGTTTGAATGTACCTAATGATTACATATTATCTAAACGGTAGACAATTCAAATTAGGAAAACATGAACATTGTTAGCCTACTTTTTCCTTTGCTGGTGACTTTACTCAGTTCTGATGAAACCTCTTTGCTGCCTTGCTCACAGTGACTCACTTCACAGGACACCGGCTGGCATGGACTCACTGCAGAATAGTGCTTGGTTATCCATCATAACTGTTTGCTTACTCAATGCTAAATGATCTTGGCAACTTACTCTGATAGATGTCCACATGCCAATATTGGCAAAACTGTATGTTTGTCATTGTAATAAATATATTATTTGCTTCAGTAATCTGTTTGTGTGTGTGTGTGTGTGTATATGGGATTACTCAAGATTCATCAAGTTACATTAAAGTCATGTAACAGACTTACCAAAACTTAATCATAAGTTAAAATTTATAATCCTTACTTTTACAATGAAGAAGCCCTTTTGGTACAGCAAATTTTGTGTCAGAGGCTCACTGAAAGGTTCAAAGTTCTAACCTACCAAGCAAGAAGGATGAGAATACTCAGACCCTGTGAAAGTTCACTTTGAGTTAGAATCAACTAGAAAGTAAAGTTTAAGGGTTCCCCCACCTGTGTTATTACTGTTAATTTTACAACAATACATAGATCTGCTATGGGGTATCTTTGTTGTTGCTTTTTTGCTTTAAAATAAAATAATAGTCTAAATGTATTTAAAGATTGGTAAATGGAAACATTTCAGACAAGCCTTGGTATTGGGGATGTGTTCATTTTCTCCAGGCTTCCAGAAGGGCCATGATAAATAGTGAAATGCTATGTATAGCTGAGGTCAGTTATATTCTCAAAAGTGCCTTCCATACAGGTCTGTGCTGTAGCAGATTATTCAATATGATTTTGCTAGCCATTCTTTTAAATTTCACCACATGACTTGAAGGCACGCAACAGCAACGATATAGGGTCTCCTCTAGGAAAAAAGTTAGTAATCCAGTAACAAAATAGGCAAAGGACATGAAGACTCTTTACAAAGGAAAATATTCAGGTGACCAACAGGCACATGAAGAAGTGCTCAAAATCATTGACAATCAGAAAAATGCAAATTCTTTCTGTTCTCCAGTCCCCAAATGCTCACTTTCTCTCTCATCTGCCTTCAGATCTCCTTATTCCTGTATTTAGACCAGAATAAACAAAAAGTAAAACAAACCAAACACAAAAGAAAGACACCTGGCAATTGACATAGTAGGAAATTTCAGATCACAGTGCAAATAATTTAAAAGAATGGAAAATTAAATAGGAGGCTTCTAGAAGTTTCATGATTAAA
>NW_006399955.1:3383765-3391641 GCF_000299155.1 Elephantulus edwardii
GAGGGCTGTCCTGGGGGGCCGTTCCTGGCTCCCCGGAGGCCTTGTCCCCAGAGCCCCTGTTTTCGCCCTGGTCGGTGCCCACCGAGAGACCACATTCCTCCAACACCACCTTCTTTCCCTGGGCTTGTGGCCGAGCGGACCGCCGGGGCTGCGTGCAGCGTTTCATGGAGGGAGGACAGGGCCCGTGCTGGACTCTGGTTAGCAGCCTTGGTGGTCTGGTGGGTCTAGCCTATCTCTATTTTCTTTTATTGTGATTTCTTTTGTTGTAAACACTTACAAAGCCTTGTTTTTTCATTCAAAAACTCATACACATTTTATTTTATATTAATTTATATAATTAAAGGTTGCTCATATATTGTTATTTGATTCTTAAATTTCTTTCTCCTTTACTCAGTAAATGTTTATTACCTACTTATTAATTTGTACTTTGTATATTGCCTACTTATTAATTTTTACTTTGTATTT
Organism: Elephantulus edwardii; assembly: GCF_000299155.1. Classification (NCBI taxonomy): domain Eukaryota; kingdom Metazoa; phylum Chordata; class Mammalia; order Macroscelidea; family Macroscelididae; genus Elephantulus; species Elephantulus edwardii. The sequence continues at coordinate 3,384,231 of NW_006399955.1, forward strand.
CCTCCTCCTTATCCTTAGCAACTATCCAGGAATGGTTCTGTATGTAAATCTTAGCTTTTTCTAATTGTGCTTTTATACAAATACTTGTCTTTTTGAGATAAACTTACATAATTCAGAATCATTTTGTCTAAATTCACCCATCTGTGACAGTTATTCCATGAGTTTATATATATTTTTTTAAAATGTGAATTCAAGCAAATTCCATATACCATAATTCAGATACTGTATATATATGTATGTATATATATATATATATACACACACACACACACTTCTACCAGTTGTTCTAAATGTCATTGTACATTAGGTCATCTAGAAGACTTGCTTGAGACAAACTGTTGGGCCCCTTCTCAATGCTTTTCATTGGTAAGAAACTGTACTGAAAGCCCAATGGCATTTGGTTCAAATTCATCGCCTGTCCATGGGAGAAGAATGGTCAATCTACTTCTGTGTAATTAACTGTCTCCAAAAAACATTGGAGAGTCAGTTCCAACTCAAAGGCACACAACAACATACAAAGTTTAAACTGGGTGCATTTGCATTAGGTATTAAAAAGAGAATTAGGGAGGGGAAGAAAGGAGAAAGAGAAGAAGGAAGAAGATAAAGATTATTGTTACAGAGACTGATAACTATGGACTATAAGGAAGAAGAAGACAGACCCACTGCTATTGATTCTTCCATAATTTCCACCAGGCTTCTAATGCTATTCATCAGAGAGCTGGCAGATTCCAAACACTGACATTTCTGTTGTTGTTGTTGTTGTTATGTGCCATCGAGTCGCTTGCAACTCATAGAGACCCTATTACAGGAGCCCTAAACCCTGCTCTATCCTGTGCCACCTTGTCGTCTCTGACACAGTCATTCCCACCACCCCAATCACAGGATCAATTCATCTCATTGAGGGTCTTCATCTTTTGCGCTGTCCCTCCACTCTTCCAAACACAATGTCCCTCTCCAAGGACAAGCCCCTTCTAACAATATTCCCAAAGTATGTCAGACGAGGCTTCAGAATCCTGAACTCCAAGGAGCATTCCAGCTTCACCCTCTCCAGGACAAACCTGATTGTTCTCCTAGAAGCCCAGGAGAAATTCAGTTCAACCCTCTTCTCCAGCACCACAGCTCAAAGGCATCAATTCTCTTTCTATCATCCCTATTCACTATCCTACACTCTGATGCATAGTACATAATTGCAATGACTATAGCCTAGTTCAGGAGCACCGTAGTATCCAGCCTGACATCATTGTTCTTGAGAGGTCCCTCCCAGTTGGTTTTTCCGATGCAATTCCTCTCTTGATTTCCTGGCTGCTGTTAACAAGAGTGTTGACTGGGGAGCCAAGTAAATGAAACTGTTAACTCTCTCAATCTCTTCACCATTCATACTGATGGTACCAAATGGCCCAGTGGTGAGAATTTTGTTTTCCTGATGTTGAGCTTCAGTCCATACTGAAGGCTGCAGTCCTTACTGAAGGCTGCAGTCCTTACTGAAGGCTGCAGTCCTTGACCTTCTGCAGCAAGCGCTTCAGGTCCTCCTGAGTTTCAGCAAGGAGGGTTATGTTATCCATAACACAGGTTGTTGATGACTCTTCCACCATTGCTGATGCTATATTCCTCCTCGTATAGCCCAGCATTTCAGATGATCTGTTCTACATACAGATTGAAAAGGTATGGAGATGGAATACATCACTTATGGGCCCTCTTCTTGATCTTGCACCATGTAGTTTCTTCTTGCTCTGTTCTGATGACTACCTCTTGGTCCAAGTATAGGTTTTGCATTAGCACAATCAAATGTTCTGGGATTTCCATTCTTCTCAGAGTCAGCCATTTCAACAAGAAACACTGACCCTTGTCCACCTTGGGTGCATCTCCACATGTGACTTAAAGACTGCCTTAACATTATTTCTTATCAGTTAATGAAAAAAAAAATCCATGGAGAAAAAACAAAATCTAAGGTAAGTTCAAGGAAGACCTGGCTGCATGGTGGGTAAAGAGTGGTATGGCAGGCCCAAAATCAGTTAAGTCAAAGTTACCAGTTTCTTCATGGGAGTAAGATGGTCAGTTTTCTCTCATACAATTTATAGTCTTAAAAAAAAACACTGAAAAGTCAACTGGGAGTCAGTTCATTTATTCATTTGTTCAGTATATATGTATATTTTTTTTACTTCCCTACATCCCTCATTTTGTTTACTCACTTTTTTCTTTTTATTTTTCATACATTTATATCAGAGTGAGATATGTTTTCTTTCAACAGCTAAATCAGTAATGGGAAATTGTACGATATACTATTGATTATCCTCTAAAATGTATTCTTTTAATTAGTTAAAAATTAGTAGATTAAGACAATCTCTAAATAAAATGTGGAGGCACATAGGAGATACTCATGGCTCAGTGTTTCTTCTTAACCTATTCACTTACTGAGAAAGGTATATGAACATCACAATTAAGGGATAGAGCAGGGCTGTAGTTTGTTTTCATCATTGCAGCTTTGTAAAATAAGTCTGTACAAAATGTCTTTATGAAAGTTGATTAAAATAATTTCAATTTAGTGTCTCCTCAACATGAAATTACTTCTGAAATTACTAGTTCAGGCTTTTTCAAAACAAGATTTAAACAATACTTCCTTTCTTGGCTTCTTTACTTAGCATGATATTCTGACTTTCTAAATCTGTTTATAGAAGTTGAAAGCAATTCATCCTGAGATGTTCCCATATAATTATTGAGAAGAATTTCTTTCTATAGAACTGTAGACTCCCTTGCTTAAGGAGAGCATGCTGTTAATTGAGAATGATAAAAAGTTTAGCCACTGGGAAGTCAGAGAACTTGGAAAAAACTAAAAAGGCTATTCTTCTTTGTATTGATCCTTGTATGCAGCACAATCACAGTTCAACAGCAGTTTTTCCTTCTCTTGTTAAAATCAGGTGTAATTTACTGTTGACAGTCAGCAGTGTGATACGTGCTCAATTTGAGGTCAATTCTCTCTGCTCTATGCTTTGATCCTATATTGAACATCTTAGAAATGTTCATTGATTTTTAGCTGACTAAGTTTATCCCAATTTGCTGTAAGAACCAGTGGTCTTACCTTTAACTTCATTTAGCTCTGAATAAGAAAATGTACCAGAAATCTAATGACATACGTAAAAAGTACGTTCAGGAAAGGAGAAGAGAAAAAAATATAATATATTCATAAGCATTAAAAGAAAGCACATACTCTAGAATTTAGATAACATCCAATCGCAAAATAATAATACTCATTCTCATTTTATAAATGTAGAAGCTATGAGAGAGGTTCATCCCTTTATAACCATGAACTTTACAGAGGAGATTGTTATTGTTGTTGTTGTTATGTGTTATATAATTGATGTTTTAGAAATAAATTACTAGTCCTTTCATTCATTATATTTCTGAGTAGACTCAGACTGTCAAACTTTTTAATTAGTTGTTGAGCACATTAACTATTTTCATCACAAAAGAGGTCTCCATTGTTAACAGAGAGATGATATATATGCAGATTGATAACTCACAAGTTGATCATGTTAGCCCAAATTTTTAATTCCATGAACTGTTTTCCTGGAATTATTTCTATAACCACAAATTGCACACAGCAAGAACTCAATCTTTTTCTTTCCTATCATACTCTTAACTTTATAGTATGTTCATATCTTAGAAAATGGCATATCCCCTAATCTGGTAATCTGGAAACTAGATTGTCATTGTCCCATTATTATTCTTGAGCTTCTATATTTAGAAGGACATTTAGATTTCTCAATTTTACCTATATCTTATCTCTTACTCTATTAGTTCTCTAGCTCAAGCCACATAATTTTGTCCTGGGTTGTTCTGTTAGGTGCTGTAGAGTCAAATATGTCACAGTGAACTTATGAACAACAAAACTGAGTTTTTCCCTTCCCATGCTAGCCTCATCATCCCTGATAGTTTCAAGTCCATTTATCTTATGCTAAATCATAATCCCAAATTTTCAAACCAATAATCTACTCTGTCTGAATTTTCTCAATTTAAGCCAAGTGGAGTGGCAAACTGAGAAATCCTCTCCTTGGTATTTTATACACCTTATTTGCATGTTCAAACACAAAACATGTTATCTTTGCCTCATTCACTTAACTAGAAAACTGCCCAGTGCCCTTGGTGGACAATTAACACTTCACATTTATAAGTCCTACACAGTCATGTGATGAAGGAAGAAGTTCAAGCTCTACTGAAGGTATTAGCACAAAATAAGGGCCCATGAACCAATGGGATACTAATTAGTGATGCAACAGTGGACATACTCACTATTGTTTGTCAGAAATTTTTGAGTGGACATACTCACTAGTCTATGTCAGTAAAATGACTGGAAAAGATGATCTACATTTGCTCTCATTCTAAATTTAGATGATATAATAAAATGTGGAAATTATAGAACAATACCAGTCATATTAAATGAAAGCAAAATTACACCAAAGTTTATTTAAAAATGGCTATAACAGTATATAAATGGAGAACTGTTGGAAGTTCAAGCCAAGTTTAGACAAAGACCTGGCACCAGGGATATCACTCGTTATGTCAGATGGATTCTGGCTGAGAGTAAGTAATACCGGAAGAATGTTTATTTGTACTTTATTAATGAATCAAAGACATTTGCCTGTGTGAATAGAATAAATTATGGCTAACATTGAGAAGAATAGGAATCCCAGAATACTTAATTGTGCTTATACAAAACATATATCTAAACCAAGAAGCTGTTGTGCAAACAGAGCAAGGGAACACAGCATAATTTTTTTTTCTTTGCCCTTCTTTTTCAGCATAATTTAAATTAAAAAAGATGTGTGCCAGAGTTGTATCTTCTCTACATACCTATTAAATCTGTATGCTGAGTTAATAATTTGAGAAGCTAGACTCTATGAGGAAGGATGTGGCATCAAGATTAGAAGAAAAGTCATCAATTACCTACATTATGCAGATGATACAACCTTGCTTGTTAAAAGTGAAGAGAACTTGAAGAGCTTGTTGCAAAAGATTATGAACTATCACCATTAAACAACAAGCAGTTCATCTCAACATCAAGAAAACAAATATTCTCACCACTGGACTAATAAGCAACAGCATTATAGATGGAGAAAAAATTGAAATGATCAATAACTTCATTTTACTTGAATCTATAATCGGTATCCATGGAACCAGAAGTCAGGAGATCAGAAGATATATTGAGCTGGAAAAGTTGGCAGCCAGGGACCTATCCAGATTATTGAGGAACAATGATGTCAATTTGAGGACTAAGGTGTACCTGATTCATGCTATGATGTTTTCAATCATTTAACTACGTATCTGAGAGCTGGACAATGAGTAAGAATGATGTCTTTGATCTGCAGTGTTGGAGAAGAGTACTGAAAAATCCAAGAACTGCAACAGAGCAAACAGATATGTCTTGGAGAAGGTAAAACCAGAGTGCTCCCTGGAGGAAAAGGTGATAAAACTTTGTCTCACATACTTTGAGTATGTTTCTAGGAGAGGGTATTCCTTGGGAATATGAGGCAGGAAGCAACAGAAGAAAGGAAGATCCTCAACCAGGTGGATTGACAAAGCAACCGCATCAATAGATTCAAATATGTCATAGTTTGTGAGGATATCACAGAAAAGGACAGGGTTCAGATCAGTTGTCCATAAAGACACTCGGAGTTGTACTGGACTTGACAACACTAAACAAAAACAACAACCCTATCAAATTCAACATGTTAAGTCAAATCCCATGTGTTAGAAAATGCACATTAAATAGTGCACTATGATGCTGTTATGTGTCATTGAGTCAGAAGTAACATAGCTGCCTCTCCAGCAGGTTTTGAGAGGCTGCAAATTTTACAGGAGGTGATTGCCCATTTTTTTTCTTACAGAGAAACTGGTGGATTCAAAACACATACCTTTGAGTTGGCAGTGCAATTCCTACCACTAGCCAGCCAGTGTTCTTTAGTCCATAATTGGTGCTTGTGGTGTTGTAATTCACTACTATTGAATTGGATCAGACTCACAACTGAGCTTCAAGTGCATTTTCAGAGGTAGTAAATCACACAGGAGGAGATTACCCATCTTTCTTCTGCGAATCAGTTGATAGTTTCAAGCTTTGTATGTTTTGGGGTCACCAGTGGAGCTTCTTTTCTTACCACTAGGCCACCAGAACTTCCTAGTCCACTAGTACATGCAATCTATTAATGAAAAAAATATATATGTATATATTTAATAGTTTAACTAAACCAAGGAGAAACATACAGGTTCATAATACTAAGGCACTAAAGAACTTACACTCTCCTGAAAATAAACATCCTCTACCAGTAAGTTGTTGTTTGTCTTCAAGTCCAGCACAACTTGTAGTGACCCTATGAGCAAAAGACTTGAAGCCCCTCTACAACTATGGACAATTATCAAAGTTCATAGGTTTTTCGGGGGCATGTTATTTAAGGCTACCAATACATCTGGAATGAGCAGTATGCATCTAATTAATGTTAAAGAATGCTATTAACATGTTGCAGAAAACACAATGCTTTATGGCTTACTCAGGAAGCATCAATATTTAAATGGTTATCAGAAGAAATAAAAAAAATATAGCCTTCAAGTGGACATTAAAATAAAAAGGGAAGTACAAAGGGCAACAGAGTAACACCAGAAAGTGAAGGAAGAGAAGTTGACTGCTTCCCTGAGGTCAAGTAAGAAAAAGAATGGAAAGTGTTCATTGGTTTAAATAATAAAAAAGACTTTGGAAACTCAGAAGAGTATCAGAGGAATATAACATGTAGAGTGATGTAGAGGTGAAGAAGCAGAAAAATTTTTAAATGCTCTTTCAAAGATTAAGTAAAAGTATTTTTAAAGAGGTACTGGGAAAGGATGGCAGGGTTTTCATTAGCAAAAAGAGTTATTGTTTTGTAGTATCAGAGAAAACTAAACTAGTTTTATAATATAATGATGAGAGAGAAATTCAATGTACATAAGAGTGGAAGATGAAAGGCCAAAATAAGGATAGAGTTTACTCCATGGTTTGTTACCTGATTCAATCCGATTGGTGATCACTGTAAAAAACTCATTAACCACTATAGTGGCAAAAAGCCAAGAGAAGTTTTATGCAGTGTTGTTGCTGTTATGTGCCATTGAATCACTTGTGACTCATAGCTATCCGATGTACAAGAGCTCAATGCTGTTCTATCTTATGCCAACCAAGCCATCTCAGACACACTAATTCCCACTACTCCAGTCACACAATCGATCCATCTCATCCAAAGTCTTCCTCTCTTTCGCTGCCCCTCCACTCTCTCTCCTAAACATGATGTCCCTCTCCAAGGACCAGTCCCTCCTTGCAACATGCCCAAAGTATGTCAGACAAAGCCTCAGAATCCTTGACTCCAAGGAGCATTTTGGTTTCACCTTCTCCAGG
>NW_006399955.1:3392576-3393261 GCF_000299155.1 Elephantulus edwardii
GACCTATTGTTCCAAACATTTTTGGATAATTTTCAGCAGAATCTTGCTTACATGTGATAGTATACCGTGACAAACATAAAAGACTGGTAGGTAAATAAGATTTTATAACCTCAGCAAAAACCGAAACTAAATATCAGAGAAGTTAAATGACTTAACCAATGTCACACATGAGCCGTAGAATAATTGGGCTCAATAAACATGGCCCTGACATTCCATAGCCTTTTGGTAGAAAAGGCTGGAAAGAATATACAGGTATCCTTCACTTTTTAAACAGTTTTCTTTTGATCACTTCTCTTTTACTAAAGATGTTCAGTAGTACCTGTTTTCACTAACCCAAATAAGTATGACGAGTATGAAGAGACTTTTATTTTATTTTTTATTTGAGACTTTTGTTTTAATGACAACAAAAATAAATTAAAAAAAAAAAAGAAAGGGAGATCGGGATTGCCAACAGCATTGGTTCTCCCAAGACCCCCAAATGGTTGCATCATTCTTGAGAGTTACACAAGTTAGAAGATTAAAATTTTCCTCTCACAAGAAGATCATTACCTGGAGGTGAGGGTGCTCATACATCTTGCATATGTATTTTCTTTGATATGAGAATCCTTTGTTATGGGTGAGGAAACCACTCTTACCAAGAAGCAGAATATTCACAGACATAGGAGGCAAAATAAACTATGTTATA
>NW_006399955.1:3393676-3396948 GCF_000299155.1 Elephantulus edwardii
CATAACCACAACTCAAATGTATCATAATTTTTTTCTTTTCTGTTATCCTCATTGTCCAGCTCTCTGCTGCATACCAAGTAATCACAAACACCATGGACTGGATCAGACACACCTTAGTCTCTAGACTGACACCATTGTTCTTCAGCAGATTTTCTTAATGCCATTCTCTTTTTATTTCCTGACTGCTGGTGCCAAGAATGGCAGTCTCATACACTGTACTCCTTTGGTAACTTGGGCACTGTCCCCTCTTCTAATCTCTCCTGCCTAGCTAAAATATTTAACCAGATGAGGGGAGCAAATCAGGTCATTGGCCCCACAGCAATAGTGTTATTTCAAAAGTCTGAAAATTTGAATTTTTTAATTGATAGTTGGACTTTTATATTAGCGCAATATATGACAAATAGCTATTTCTGTTTGGTTTAGCAAATAATGCTTAAACTCTAAAGCTTGATGCATAAAACTTTACATCATTTTGCCAATTATTATAGACCAGAGATCTTAAATGGAAATTGCATTTGGCTATGCTCCCATGCTTTTATCATCAGATTATCATAAAATTGAATCACAGTCCTAATTTTGCCATATTAAAATATGTCATTATTAAATTAAAAAATATAATAAACACCTCTGTGTGTGTGTGTGTGTGTGTGTGTGTGTGTGTGTCTTTTTCATTCTTATTGCCATTAAGCTGGATCTGACTCATAGTTGGCCTTCTGTGGTTTTTCAGGGGCTGTAAATTTTACAGGAGGAAATTGTACATCGTTTTCTTATGCATTCTCTGGTCTATTCAAACTACCACAGAGGCACTGATTTGAGTTAGCAGGATAGCTCCCTACAGCCTAAACCACACAACCTCCCTAGATAAACATTTATTATCTAGGAAAATTGAGACACGTTTTTCTGCATTACAAGTAAGTTTGAAAAGTCTCAGTGCTCTGCTGTTTTAATGCATCAGTTACTACTTTGCATATAAGCATCAATCAAGATTGTCATGCAGTATGCCTGAAATGGTATTTGGTTACACTTATATTTGACATCTGGTAGCTAGAAATTCTGTCCTTCATGACTGAGCTTGGAACTGTTTAGGGACAGAGACTTATATTCCACCTTTATAAACTAAGAATACATAGCCTTCTAGATCCTTGTACTTTGGTTTGGAAAATATTGAATAGATCACTAAAGTATTATCCTTTTCTCTGACCTTCCACTCTTTTCATCATCAGGTCCTTCTCCAAGGAATAGCCCCTCCTGGCAGCATGCCCAAAGTATGAGGTAAAGACTCATCATTCTTGCCTTCAAAGAGCACTCCAGCTTCACCCTCTCCAAAACATATCCATTTGTTCTCCTGGCCATTCATGGGATGTGCAGTGCTCTTCTCCAACACCACAGCTCAAAAGCATCAACTCTTCTTCTGTCATCTTTATTCTTTGTCCACATCTCAGATGCACAACAAGTGATGAGAAAGACTATGGACTGAATCAGATTCACCTTAATCCTCAAACTGACATCATTATCCCCAGTAATTTGGAGAGATCTTTAACTGCATACTTTCCCAGTGCAATGCATCTCCTTATTTCCTGACTTCTGGTACCAAGGGTGTTAATTGTGGATCCAGGCAAGAGGAAGCTGTTGATGGTTTCAAACTCCTCTCTAGCCACCATGATGCTGCCTATTGGTCCAGTGGTAATAATCTTTGTTTTCTTGATTGAGATGCAATCCATACCAAAAGCTGCAGTTCTTGATCTTCTGTAACAAGTGCTTCAATTTCTCCTCACTTTCAGTGGCCAAGGTTGGTTGTGTCATCTGTATAACGTAGGTTATTGGGAACTTTTGTTCATAATGTCACTATACTCTACTGGATGCCACCTAAAAAACAACCAAGTATTTAGTCAAATCACAATTAGAACATACTCATTTCCATCAACAAAATCATGAAAGTGCTCTTAGACTCAGTGCAAGACAGTGGTTTCATCAATAAAAACTCATTCCAAAATTTCAATATGATATTCAAAAAAATGCTTAGAATTTCAGATAACATTTTAGCGTGAAATTCTTTGCTCATCCTTGGAGGGAGTGTGCATGTCTGAATTAAATGACATCAAATGAAAATTAGACTGACTAGTTTAATTGTATTTACATTAGTACATATATTTCACATTGTTAAAATTGATATTTGTTAGGTCGAATACGGCCCATAGCAAGACTGTGAACAAAAGATCTGGACTTTGTCCTACCCTGTGCCATCCTCGCAATTTCTGCCACAATAGATCCGGTTGTGACAGCCACTGTGTCAACCCATCTGGTTGAGGGTCTTCCTCTCTTTGCGAACCCTCCACCTTTCCTAGCATGATGTCTGTCTCCAAGAAATAGCTCCTCCTAGCAAAATTTCCAAAGTATGTGAGATGACGCTTTATCATCTTTGCCTCCAACAAGCACTCTGGCCGCACATTCTTCAAGAGATAATAGTTTGTTCTTTTGACAGTCCATGGGATAGTCAGTTCTCTTCTCCAACACCCACAGCTCAAAGGCATCATTTCCCACCCCTACCCCCCACACCATCATCTTTATTTACTGTCTGCCTCTCATATGCATAGCAAGTTATCAGAAAGACCATGGCCTGAATTAGACCTACCTAAGTCCTCAAACTGACATCATTGTTCCTCAATAATTTGGAGAGTTCCATGTCTGTAGATTTTTTTTTTCAATGCAATATGTCTCCTGAATTCCTAAATGTTGGTACCAAAAATATTGATTGTGGATTTAAGTAACAGAAAGTTGTTGACAGTTTCATTTTTATTTCTCCACCTATCATGATATTGCCTCTATGTAGAGGGGTAAGAGCTTTTATTTTCTTCACATTGAGATGCAATCTATATTGAAGGCTGTATTCTTTGATCTTCTGCAACAAGCACATCAAGTCCTGTAAAGAGATCAGGTACATTTTGGATGAAAGTAAAGAATAGCAGAAGAATGTCTAGAAGAATACATCTGCACAGATTCACTAATTTGATTAAGAGTCTGTTGGCAATTGGGAACCTCCTATTTAAAGCAGTTGGGATCCAGAAGTCAGATCTTTGAAGAGCTTCCAGATTAAGCACAATTGGCCAACCTCTTCTTAAATAGCAGGCCTCTGAAACCTCTATGAACAGTAAAGGAACGTGGGTACTTATATTGAAGATAAAGCCCAGATTGGAAATCAGTCAAAATAATAAAAAACAGTGACAAGCATCTTCTAATAATTGGAGCATAGAATGTACGAAGTATGAATGTTA
>NW_006399955.1:3397893-3400669 GCF_000299155.1 Elephantulus edwardii
TGTTGAATGTTGCAGTAGATAATATTATTACGTGAGACTTTGGGAAGAAGACACAGAGCCACCTGAAAGAGGCTATAATCCAGCAATCCAGGTGGAGGAAAATTATTAGTGAAGAAAATGAATGGCAAAAAATGAAGTGTTTTAAAAATTAGTTATTTTAACATTTTTTTTTCTCAAATGTCAAGTGAATTGTAAGTAAAGCTGGAAGATGTATAAGTTTACTTCTATATGTTTACTTTTATATGTTGTTGTTGATTGCCTTCAAGTCGAGCATGACTCAGTGACCCTATGAACAAAAGGCCTGAAGCTCCTCTATAACTCTCGATATTTATCAAAGTTCATAGAGTTTCCAGAGACATCTTATTTAGGAAGTAAATGCCGCTCCTGCTTCTGAATATGGAGGAGCCAAACTTAAAAAAAATATTAACAAAATAAAATATAAACAACTGCCTTCTTCCTTTCTTTCTAACCCAATGTCCAGTTTTTCACCTTACTATTCGAATCTCTAAGTTATCTCAGATCTCAGTCAGAAAAAAACAAGGAGACCTTACTGAAAATGAGAGTCTAGGATACATAATAATGTCCCCACCAGTCTTTTTGACAAGATTGGCTTGGTCTTCAGAATCTCTGGATTTCTCAGTCTGGTTCAGCCTTCACAAGCTCAGAGTCAGCTAGGTAGTGAGTTTAAAAAGGAAAGAAAGACAAAAGCAGGCAGTTTGGTGTTAGTCAATGTTTGCAGAACTCTTCCATGAAAGTGTACAGTGTCAGAAACACCTGTGAACTTTCCTTATTGAACAAGAGTTAAACAACAAAGTTCCATTTTGTTGATTTTTCCCCCAACTTTTTTTTTTAAAACAATCATGAAGAGATGACATAAAAATAATGGCATTGAAAAAAAATCATTGATGTTATGTTCTATTGAACAAGAACCAACTCATAACTGGTTCTCAAGTGGGTTTTCAGAGGCTGTAAATCACAATGGAGGAAACAGTCCAACTTTCTCCCATGGACCAGTTGAAGGATTTGAATCTCATGTCTTTAAGTTAGCAACACAACTCCTTACCCACTAGGTAACATATTCAGAACTTACTGTAGATGTTACTATATTCTGTTGTCTTATTTTTTACTCTTTTATCTGTCTCCATCTCTTGGCATTTCTATTGCATTTATCCATTATAGCTCAATAATCTCTTTAGATTTAATTTCTCTCTGCTATGTTGACTTACCTGTAAGAAACATGCCAATTGAAAGACTGCAAAGAGCTCCCTCATTTTCCTTTATCCTTGTAAAACAAACAACGGCAATGTTGGATGGCATACTCCAACTTCTACCAACACTACCAAAGCGAACTGTTACCATCAACAACATTCATGTTACTAGATTGATAACTATAAGGTGAGACATGGTCCCCCACAATCCCACAATCCTAAATCTACTTCTGCTAATCCCTGGGCCTAATATTATTTGCAAATTACCACACAGACTTTGCGTTAGCTCTTATTACTTACTGATAATAGGAGTAGGAGAAGGAAGCAGAAGATATCACATAGTGCAAGTTCAGGTTTGATCCAACAACACAAACACAAGAAGCCTTTGCAGTTAGTAGCTTCTTTCCAACAAGTAAAACCTCTGTCTCTAAGTCTAGCTCCATCTCAAGGGCTCTGGCATTGTCTATATCTCAAGGGTTTCAGTCCTGACTCCATCTCCAGAGCTTTCACCCCAGTTCTTGCCACAGTCTGCTTAGCGCCTCATCTTAAGTTTCTTTTTTAGCTGCTGCTAAAGACTGTTCAATGGTGAGTCATGTGTCCACTGGAGACCAAGTCCCAAGAAGGGGCTAATGGTGGTGGGCGGAGCATAAAGATTCATTTTGCCATTTAACTTACACATTCCTTCCCACCTGGCTGTATGGTCAGGTTTAGGGTAATGGATAGAAAAGTTATTCTTAAAATTCATAATCCCACAATTATGAGCAATACACAGATAGGGCAAAGAAAAAAAATAGTTAATGTTATGCAATGGAAAAGAGCATTTAAAAAATTTAAGAGCTCTGGTGTTAGATTATCTGTGTCTCAAAGCCTTGAATTTTTAAAGTCCACCCTATCTTAGGAGGTAAGAAAATTTAACCAAATTCTTTTTACTAGAATGCATACATGCAAATGGAACTTCAAAATCCTAGCCTCAAAGGAGAAACTTGGTTTCACTCTCTCCAAAGCAGGCCTATTTGTTTTCATGGTTGTCCGTGGTATGTTCAAGACTCTTCTCCAGCACCGTAACTCTTGAATGCATCAATTCTTCTTCTGTCATCTGTAGTCATTGTCTCACATACTCTGGGCTCGTTTAGGAGGGACCAGTCATTGGAGAAGGATAACATGCTCAGGAAGGGGAGGGACAGCACAAGAGAAGACCCTAGATGAGAGAGATTGGTACAATAACTGGAGCATGAGGGTAGGTGGATCGGAGTCAGTGAAACTGGCTCAGGACAGGGAATGCTTCAGAGCTGTTGTATATAGGGTCACAATGAGTCGCAGAAACCTCCACTGCACATAGCAACAACACATGCAAACATCCACACAGAATTCTTTTTGTTAGTCACACAAGTTATTCTGTAATTTTTTCAGTAGAAAATTAAAGGACATTAAAAAAAGATAACACCAACATTGACTGCAGTTTTCTCTAGGTAATAGACAACATTTAAGAACTGTATTAACTGGCTCAAATTCAGCAAATCTAAATATTTTCAATTTGGCTCAAATTCATCGAATCCAAATATTTAATA